>NC_090654.1:178323856-178506356 GCF_040937935.1 Hyperolius riggenbachi
TCCTATGTTAATATAGTGTAGTACTTCCATCATAAAATCCCATGCTACTCTGTCGAAGGCCTTCTCCGCATCAACTGAGAGGAGAAGGCCTTCGACCTTTCGCTTATTGATATATTCAATCAGAGTAATGGCTTTAGTGGTGTTGTCCCTGGCTTCTCTGCCAGGGACAAATCCAACTTGGTCACCTCCTATAAGAGAAGGAATCATTTGTACAAGCCTGTTTGTGATGACCTTACTAAATAATTTGGTGTCAACATTGAGTAATGATATGGGCCTGTAATTGGCACAAACTGTGTCATCTTTTCCTTTTTTGGGGATGACTGTAATGTGGGCAGCTTGCATTTCTGCTTTTAATGGGTTTTCTGTTGAAATCTCATTAAACAAAGATGTCAGATGAGGGACCAAAATGTTTTTAAAGGCCTTGTAGTATGCTCCTGAGAAGCCATCAGGGTTATTCAGCCATCTTATTCGGTTGTAATGATTTAATTGCAGCAAGCACTTCATCTTCTTGAAACTCCTCCCCCCAATCCTCCAACGTTTGCTCACTAATTTTAGGCATTTCAAAACTCACCAAGTATTCTCAGATTTTTTCGATTCTTGTAGGGGTATCTCCAGATTCCTCTGTGGTAGATTTCAAAGAATAGAGCTCTGCGTAGAAATCTACGAATCTGCGAGCTATATCTGCCATTTTCTGCATTAACGCCCCTTCCTTATTTCTGATAGCTTTTATATCCCCTCCTATTTGTTTTTCTCTTAACGCTCTTGCTAAGTATTTGCCCGGTTTGTTTCCCGCCTCATAAAATATTCCTGTCCTTAGTGTAAACTCTGACAGGAACCTTCTATCCAAAACCTTATTTATCAAATCTCGAATTTCTTTAGCCCTGTCTTTATTAAGTTGCAACGTGTTAGCTTTATTTAGTAGCTCGAGCTGGCGTAGATCCTCAAAAAGGGTGTCTAAATAAGCTCTTTTCTCATTCTGGACTGCTCTCCAAGGAGAACCCCTCTCATAGTGCACTTATGGGCTAACCACACTGTTGAGTCACTGACCTCTGGTGTAATATTTGTAGCGAAAAAGGCTTCCAGCTCCTCTTTTAGCTTTAATTGAACCCCAGGTTCAGTTAAAATTTGGGCAGGGAATCTCCAGATGTAGTCTTTCTCTCGTTTGTTCCCCAAAGCTAAAGTCAATGTGATTGGAGAGTGGTCTGATCTTGTACGTAGATCGATTTTTGCTGATACCAGTTTGGGGAGGTCTTGCTTAGTATTGGGCGAATGGGGTTGGGGTATGTGGACAGGGGGGGGGGGGGTATAAGAGGAAACTATTTTTTTTCCGAAAGGACCTTATAGTTTTTGAGAAAAACGATTTTTAAGTTTCAAAGGGAAATTGTCTGACGGAAGTACTACTGATCCCAGCAGTACACGCTGACTGTGGCAATACAGTGGCAATAAGACAATGCTATATAGTATGCTATACACTGGTGATGGACGGAAGTACTACTGATCCCAGCAGTACACGCTGACTGGCAGTACAGTGGCAATAGACAATGCTATATACTGGTGGCGGAAGTACTACTGATCCCAGAAGTACACGCTGACTGGCAGTACAGTGGCAAATAGACAATGCTATATACTGGTGGCGGAAGTACTACTGATCCCAGCAGTACAAGCACGCTGACTGGCACTACAGTAGTATGACTAGGAGGCTGGGGGGGCCCTGGCTAGCCTAGCTGGTGAGAGAGTCTAACCTGCCTGCCTACCCAAAGCTAAACCCAACTTCAAGTGGCGGATAAATGACGCGGTTCGGGTATTTATTTACCCGAACCACGTGACCCGCTCAGCCAATCGCAGTGCGAGCCGCGTGTTCGAGCCCGAACCACGTGACCCGCTCGGCCAATCACAGCGCGAGCCGAACGTTCGGGGAACGTTCGGCCATGCGCTATCAGGCCGAACATACGTTCGACCGCATGGCTGAACGCATGGTCGAACACCACAAGGTGTCCGGCGGAGCCCGAACCGAACTCGAACAGCCCAAAATCCGGGCGAACCCGAACAGTGGCGAACACTGTTCGCCCAACACTAGTCTTGCTGTGGTATAAACAAATAATCAATTCTAGTAGACTTATTGTGTACAGCTGACCAAAATGTAAAATCATTTTCCGTGGGGTGACTTACCCTCCAAGTATCGATTACTCTAAGCAGGGAGAGATTGTGCTTAATTTTATTCAAGATTTTAAACCTCGTTGATGATCTGCCATCAGAGGTATCCAGTAAAGGGTTTAAGGCTACATTGAGGTCTCCCCCCAGTATAAGTAGTCCTTGAGTGAATTTCAGCAGCAGGTCTGTGATTCCTGCCATAAATATTGCCTGTCCGGTATTAGGTGCATAGATATTACAGAGAGTAGTAGGTACATTGTTTATGGAGCCTTTAAGGGGGATAAATCTTCCTTCCTCGTCAAATATACTAATATGAAGTACCCAGTTAACCTTTCGAGAGATAATAATAGAAACTCCTTTTATTTTCCCTTCTGGGGAAGTAGCATTATAGATATGAGGGAACTTTCTGTCCCTAAAAACTGGAGAGTTCCCCCTTTGAAAATGAGTCTCCTGGATCATTAAAACATCGCTATTCAGTCTATTTGCTTCTGAAAACACCCACTTCCTTTTGTATGGCGAATTCAAGCCCTGAGCATTTAAAGACATCACTGAGATCTTTTCCTTCCCTGCCACATTGTATGTTTAATCGCAACCCTTAGTCTCTGCTTTAACCCAAATAGGTTTTTCCAGTGGGTAGTGAACTTGAAAATTGCTTTGCTACAAGGCGGGGGGGGGGGGGGGGATCAAAGCCAATAGAAAAAGACCAGATAAGGGAGTAAGGCGGAGAGCGACCGAGCGGGGGAGGGGCCAAGGCCTAAGACAAACAAACAGAGTAGGGGGGTTTAACTGCCCCCTACACTCTACTGTAACTGGTGACTCTCACACAGATTTGTGTGGTGTCTTGGGTGTGGGGGCGTATTCAGGTGTAGTCAAGGTACACAGTACGTTGGATTCACAATTAATTGGGTGGTAGTGGTGTGAACCCTACACTGTACTACAAAACTCTTTGCCAAATAATACAAACGGAAAGTTGAAGTATAATTTGAGTTCACGAGGTGATATCAATAGGGAGATAGGCACTTAGTGATAGCCTATTGAGCTGAAGTATCTAGGTAATATTGGTGTTGGTGTAACTCTTATCATTGAGGATCGCATGCGCTAAGCAATAGGAAGTGGCTATTACAATTTTAGGCTGTGTCTCATGTTTATATGAGGGGTTGGAAGGGCTTTGCAAATAGTGGGTTTAAATTAGATTAAATTAAAACCCCGCCTGGAAAAAGCTATCTAAATTTCCTGCGTCATTTATCTGATCCACCCTAGCTATTTCTATAGTGTTACCCCTGTCCCTATATCAAACTACAGTGATAGTATAATAACTCTCCTTGCAGGAAGTAAACCGAGGGGACTGATCCAGTCCTAGCCAACATAAAGAAAAGATTAGTCTTAAAGCATAATATAAAAGACAAGGTACACAGATATGTCTCCACTTATTGCTTAAGTTTCCTCTGATTCCACGCATATATATGCCCCAAATTATAGAGTCTGTGTTGCGGATCAAGAGGAGCATCTAAGCCTTTCTAAATTTACAGTACAGAAAAAGTGGGATCAGCGCATCACCAGGCCGCCTCCGAATGGCCTCAGCTCAGAGATGCGCTGAGCCCCCCCAGGAACTGCAAACGCACCTTGAACCCAAACAGAGGCTCTGCATATACACCAAAGAAAAACTAACAAGTGGGAGCAGCTGACCAGAATTAAATCAAACATAGCAAAGAAATGAACAGCGCTACTTAAAAACAGATGAATGCTTACCTGCAAAAAAGTGCAGGATACAAATACACAATGAGCATACATACAAATACATATTGTATGTATGCTCATTGTCTATTTGTATCCCATGAGTGGGGTCTGCACTTTTTTGCAGGTAAGCATTCATCTGTTTTTAAGTAGCGCTGTTCATTTCTTTGCTATGTTTGATTTAATTCTGGTCAGCTGCTCCCACTTGTTAGTTTTTCTTTGGTGTATATGCAGAGCCTCTGTTTGGGTTCAAGGTGCGTTTGCAGTTCCTGGGGGGGCTCAGCGCATCTCTGAGCTAAGGCCATTCGGAGGCGGCCTGGTGATGCGCTGATCCCACTTTTTCTGCGCAATTCTTAATTTTACTGGTAGCGCGCCCAGGCTATGCATATGCATAGGTAGGTTTTAGTTAGTGTTAGGTCCCCTCCCATGGAGGAAAGACTTCTTCGACAGTGGGAGGGACGAGTACCTAACAAATTGCATTGCAAGCTGTTAGTGGAAACTAACATCCTCCAAGTGGTAGACAGGTTGTATGTATGCTCATTGTGTATTTGTATCCCATGAGTGGGATCTGCACTTTTTTGCAGGTAAGCATTCATCTGTTTTTAAGTAGCGCTGTTCATTTCTTTGCTAAATTTACAGTACAGTAAAGCGAATAGCAATTCCTGCTTCTGTATTATATTATAACAGTGAGGGCACATTTCAATCCTTATCATATAGCGGGTGAGAAAGTAAACAGACATTATTAAGTAAAATACGATATAAAGACCCAAACCAACAATGCCATGCTTTGGTGAACATAAAAAACAGAACTAGCTACAAAGATTTAAATTTCTAGCTAAGCGGTAAGAACAACTAACTGGTATGTGCTACACACAAACATTCGTCTTACGTGGTCTCAGGGTCTGCTTTTAAAGAGTATGTCCCTAGAGAAAGATTATTATTAAGGTAACCCTCTCTTTAACCGGAGTTTAGGATTGATCTTTATCCTGCGACATCGCATCTCCACTTGAGTCCTCGGATGATCTGCGGCTCCCAGCCGCATCCGTGGGCACTTGTATTGCTTGCGCATTCTTGTTCTTGCGGCGGCCATTTCTGTTTCTTGGCCTTTGTGGCTTGGGAGTGCTTGGAGTTGTCCATGGAGGTGTGCGTCCGAATTCGGACTTCCATTCCTCCAAGTCAGGCACAGAGATATCAAGATCGGTACAAAAGTCCTCTAGCACCTCCGGTGTTTGTAGGGAAAATACGTTGCCTTGGTGTGTGACACTTAGCCCAAACGGAAACCGCCATTTATACATCATTCCTTTATCTCTAAGCAGTTGCAGTAACGGCTTTAGGGCCCTCCTCTGTCGTAGAGTAATTGGGGACAGGTCTTGAAAGATGAATATCTCGGAGTCATTAAAGAAGATGTTCTCCCTATTTCTGGCAGCCTTAGCTATTTCTTCTTTTAAGATGAAGGAACTGAGACAACAAATAATGTCCCGCGGTAAGTCTGAGTCCCCATTTCGCGCCTTCAAAGCTCTATGGGCACGCACAAATTCTATAGTTGTGTCAGCGTCTCTTTCCAGCAGTGGTGCTCAGCAGAGCTCGAATATTCGAGTAGCTCGAATATTCGAGCTCTTTTTCAGCTATTCGAGCTCGGTATTCGAGCTCCGAATAGCTGTAGCTATTCGAATGGGCTATCCGAGTACACTCGAATAGCCCATTCACTATTCGAGCTATTCGAGCAACCCGGCGCTATTCGAGCTCGGTACCGAGCTCGAATAGCGTCATAGCCCAGATTGATGTCCTTAGAGCCAATCAGAGGGCTCCCAGGCCCTCTGACGGCAGCCAATCACAGAGGGGGACCCTGGCCAGCCCCTACCCTATAAATAGCGGCCGCCATGTTCCGTTTCTCCATGCTTGCCTGAGACTTGTACAGAGAGAGAGTTGCTCCTTTGTGCTTTGGCTTAGCAAGTGCTCTATTGTGATCATTTACCTAGCGTTTTTGCTCACCTACACCTGCCATATACACCTATATTGTTGTTAGTTAGATAGACATTGTATTTTAGTTAGTAGCTTGTGTGTTACATTAGAGACAGGCAGCTGCTGCAAGCTTACAGGTTTAGGCCTCAGGGGGGCCTTGCCTCTGTGGGCAGCTGTCCTCTGTTTATTTCTCTCATCTATACCAGTATTTCTGCTGTCCTTTACTAATAGTATTGTAGTTATACTGTACTAGGAGTAGGACACTCACTGACTGTCACTGTTTATAGGCTACTAGCTAGCTCCTGCGTGTGTGCACTCACTCACTGTCTGTGTGTGTACACACACTCTATTTCCTTCTGATTACTGATAGATTATTGTTAGTTATTTGTACTTACTTACTACTTACTCTTACTGTACCCGTAGGGACACTCAGTGTCACTGTTCATATAGGCTACTAGCTCCTGCGTGCGGTCACTCACTGTCTGAGTGTACACACACCACCCACACTCCATTTCCTTCTGATCGCTGATTGATTATTGTAATTAGTTAGTTCTACTTACTGTTACTACTTACTCTTACTGTACTAGGAGTCTAGGACACTCAGTCACTGTGTTCATAGGCTACTAGCTCCTGCGTGCGGTCACTCACTGTCTGAGTGTACACACACCACCCACACTCTATTTCCTTCTGATCGCTGATTGATTATTGTAATTAGTTAGTTGTACTTACTGTTACTACTTACTCTTACTGTACTAGGAGTCTAGGACACTCAGTCACTGTGTTCATAGGCTACTAGCTCCTGCGTGCGTGCACTCACTGTCTGAGTGTACACACACCCACACTCCATTTCCTTCTGATCGCTGATTGATTATTGTAATTAGTTAGTTCTACTTACTGTTACTACTTACTCTTACTGTACTAGGAGTCTAGGACACTCAGTCACTGTGTTCGTAGGCTACTAGCTCCTGCGTGCGGTCACTCACTGTCTGAGTGTACACACACCACCCACACTCCATTTCCTTCTGATCGCTGATTGATTATTGTAATTAGTTAGTTCTACTTACTGTTACTACTTACTCTTACTGTACTAGGAGTCTAGGACACTCAGTCACTGTCCATAGGCTACTAGCTCCTGCGTGCGGTCACTCACTGTCTGAGTGTACACACACCACCCACACTCTATTTCCTTCTGATCGCTGATTGATTATTGTAATTAGTTAGTTGTACTTACTGTTACTACTTACTCTTACTGTACTAGGAGTCTAGGACACTCAGTCACTGTGTTCATAGGCTACTAGCTCCTGCGTGCGTGCACTCACTGTCTGAGTGTACACACACCCACACTCCATTTCCTTCTGATCGCTGATTGATTATTGTAATTAGTTAGTTCTACTTACTGTTACTACTTACTCTTACTGTACTAGGAGTCTAGGACACTCAGTCACTGTGTTCATAGGCTACTAGCTCCTGCGTGCGGTCACTCACTGTCTGAGTGTACACACACCACCCACACTCCATTTCCTTCTGATCGCTGATTGATTATTGTAATTAGTTAGTTCTACTTACTGTTACTACTTACTCTTACTGTACTAGGAGTCTAGGACACTCAGTCACTGTCCATAGGCTACTAGCTCCTGCGTGCGGTCACTCACTGTCTGAGTGTACACACACCACCCACACTCTATTTCCTTCTGATCGCTGATTGATTATTGTAATTAGTTAGTTGTACTTACTGTTACTACTTACTCTTACTGTACTAGGAGTCTAGGACACTCAGTCACTGTGTTCATAGGCTACTAGCTCCTGCGTGCGTGCACTCACTGTCTGAGTGTACACACACTAAATTTACTTGTGATTACTACTGATTATTGTAACTGCTAGTTGTACTTCCTGACTGTTACTACTTACTTACTGTACTAGGGGACACTCACTCAGTCACCTCACCAACCAACCCACTCCATTAAAGTACCCCACTTTTCACCCGCCCTTTTAAAAAACTTTTGTCTATACGCCCAAAACATTGAAGATGTCTGGAAGTGGCAGCCAGCGCGGTTTGGGCAAGGGGAAGGGCAGCAAGGGAATCAGGAGGAGAGGGAGCAGCATTGTGGCAAGCCGCGGCCGCGGCCGCGGGCGCGCCACCATGCACAGTTCCGCAGCAGCAGCAGCAGCGTCAGTGGCTAACATTCCTCCCATAGCCACTGGCCGTGGACGCCTTGGGCGCCGCCCAGCAGGAGCATCTGCAACTCACGCTGCAGAGACGCAGCAGCAGCGTGTAGCACCTGCTCCCATTTTCCTCCAGCCGGGTCGGAAACGTCTCATTGAGGAAAAGGATGCAGACACTGTGGTGCAACTCATGACGGAGGATGAGCAGCCCGCCATCAGCTCTGCATCCGAGGCCTCCACCCTCACCACCACCACCACCACCACCACCACCCCTGTTCGCAGCAGCCGCCCAGCAGGGTCTGGGGAGGAGGCCAGTTCACCGTCACTCGCCGACCTGTCATTCAGCAGTCTTTTGACCCCAGGCATCATGAGTAAATTGTCTGCTGTTGTTGGCGATCTTGAGGAGGAGATGCTGATGGGCACTTTGGGGGATGAGGGATTGGACAGCAAGACTGTGGCGACAGTCAAGCAGCCCATCCATGCATCAGGAGAGGAGTTTGGGGGGTCCTCATCCCAGCAGGACATGTTTCAGGAGGGGGAGGATGATGATGACCCGGTGACAGACAGAGACTGGGTGCCACCACCTCCAGGGGATGTCGTCCTCAGCAGCTCTGAGGAGGAGGAGGAGGATGCGCTTGTGGGCCTTGCAAGGAGGCGCATCATTGCAAGCATTGGCAGCGTCCCACACCCTGCTGGTGTCTCAGGCTCAGCAGCAGCAGCAGCAGCATCAGCCAGTACCACCACCAGCCGCACCCAAGCCCCCCAAGCCCCCCCCCCAACCACCACAGGGAGACAGGCAGCAGCGCTTCCATGCCGTAGGGGGATGTTTAAGTCACCAATCTGGCGATATTTCACCATGCCCACTGTGTACAGCAAGTACGCCACTTGCAACCACTGTCAGCGGAAGTTGAGCAGAGGTGCAGACCCCTTAAAGTTCTGCACCAGCTCGCTCATCAACCACCTTGCGGCTAAACATTTCCACCAGCATGAGGAGTTCCAGAGGCTGAAGGCATCTGGTGCTGGCAGTGGCACCACACCCATCACTGCACAGCCTTCAGCAGCAGCAGCAGCAACAGCAGCCACCCGCCCTCCTGCTCCTCCAGCAGCACCAGCAGGAGTGCGGAAACGCACTGCTCCTCCCCCCTCTGCAACTCCTGCCGCCGACACTGAGGCCTGTTCTGGCAGCCAGTCCTCAGTGGCCTCCTCTGCTGTGTCTGCTGATTCCCGTGTCAGCAAAAGGCCACGCCAGAGCCTTTTGAGCGAGTCCTTCCAGGGGGTGGTTAGGGCTCTGCCTCCCAGCAGCCGTCGCGTGCGGCAGCTGAACGGCTTGCTGGCACGGGCCATGTGCTCCCAACTCCTGCCGTACACGCTCGTGCAGGAGGGGAGCGACATTCGTGCGCTGCTTGCTTGCGCAGCCCCAGACTGGCAGCTCCCCAGCAGACACTTTTTCTCCCGCAAGGCCATTCCTGCACTGCACCGCTTTGTGATGGCCAATGTGGAGCGAGGGCTGGAGCACGCGGTTGGTGAAAGGGTCCACGTCACCATGGACTCCTGGAGCAGCCGCTTCGGGACAGGCCGCTACCTGTCCTTCACTGTCCACTGGGTCAGCTTGGTGGAAGGGGGTGAGGATGGGAGAGCAGCAGCGGGCACAGCAGCAGCAGCAACACAGTGGGTGGTGCCACCCCGCAGGCTCAGGGGAACTGCAGCAGGTTCCTCCGATCCTCTGCCATCCTCCGGCACACCTGGCCAAACCCCCCGCCTCAGCAGCAGCGTGAAGGCCCGCCACTGCCAAGCGCTGCTGCACTTGGTCAGCCTTGGGAAGACCAAGCTGACGGCAACCCATGTGTTGGCCAAACTCCAGGAGCAGGAGAGGATTTGGCTGACCCCCAGAGGCCTCAGAGTCGGAGAGGTGGTGGCCGACAATGGGGCCAATCTGGTTGCCGCAATAGACAGGGGAAACCTGACCCACATCCCCTGTCTTGCCCACGTGCTGAACCTGGTGGTGCAGAAGTTCCTGCGCACCTACCAGGGGATGGGCGAACTGCTGGAAACGGCAAGGAATGTTGTGCGTCACTTCCGGCGCTCGGCTGCAGCCTGTGCGAGCCTGGAAGACGTGCAAAAGGAGCTGGATCTGCCACGCCATCGGCTGATCCTTGACGTTCCGACTCGCTGGAACTCCACCCTGGCGATGTTGGAGCGTCTGGTTGAACAGAGGCGCGCTGTCAAAGAGTACCTTGCCCTGGCCACTATTTCCGCAGCTCTGAGAAGGGACAAGACCAGCAACTTACCGTCCATCGTCCCCGATGATGACTGGAGGCACATGCAGCAGGTGTGCTTAGTGCTGGCTCCCTTCCTGCAGGCCACAAACATGGTGAGCAGGGACCATGCTATGGTCTGCGAGTGGGTGCCCCTGGTTTCTCTGCTGAACAGGGCCCTCGATGCTTTGCTGGAACAGGGAGCGGCAGCCTTGGACCAGCAGGAGCGGCAACCAGCTGCGCAGTCCACCTCTGAGGGGGAGGAGGAGGAGGACTTGGTGGAGGTCCCTGACCTGGCTGCTGATGAGGGGGATCAGCACAGCGCAGCTGAGTTGGTGCGGGGGTGGAGAGAGGATGAGGCGGCAGAGGAGGAGGATGAGGACAGCACTGACGTCGATGTGCCAGCAGACGTGGCCCGCCTCTTCCCAATGGCAGCGCACATGCTGACGTGCCTGCGCAGGGATCCCAGGGTGATCCAGATGAAGCAGAGGGAGGACATCTGGATCAGCATGATGTTGGACCCACGCCTCAAGGGGAAGTTGAGCCAGTTCCTGCCGCCTGCAGGAGGAGACCCAGCGCAACAAATAAGGAGCTTGCAGCAGGCCCTTGTTGAGCGCTTGGAGGAAGCCTTCCCCCAGCCTTCCACCCCCACTGTCCAGCAGCCAGCACAGAGGCAGCAGCAGGTGCCTGCATCCAGCAGCAGCAAGCGCCCCACAGACCTGCTGTCTCTCAGCCACGAGCTCTACAGGACTGTAGAGGCTCCGGCAGCAGTGACTAGAGAGGAGATGCATGCAGCAGCATCCTCCTCCGGTCACAGCCAACGCCTGACCAGCATGGTGGCTGACTACATGGGGTCGTACAGCGGGCTTGACAGCGATGCCCCTGTTGATCCCATGGAGTATTGGGTCAAGCGCATGGAGATCTGGAGCGAGCTGGCGCAGTACGCCCTGGAAGTGCTGTCCTGCCCCCCTTCCAGCGTGCTGTCCGAGCGCTGCTTCAGTGCAGCTGGTGGCGTGGTCACCGAGAAACGCTCACGTCTGTCTCACAAGTCTGTGGACAGACTGACGTTTCTCAAGATGAACCAGGCGTGGGTGGAAGGCGAGTTCCTGGCCCCTGTTGTCGGCGAGAGGGGGACATGAACTGGCTGCCGGAACCATCGTTAATGTGCCTTACCACCCTTTACCACCTCCTGGCTCCTGCTCGCTAAGCCAGCCTGGTTCACTTTGACTATTACGTCGCCTGCAGCCACACATTTTACACCTACAGTGGGCTGCTGTGTACTGCCCTTCTGCTGTCTGTCTGTGTTTCCCACTGCCAGGGTACACAGATGATTTACCTTCTGCTGCCACTCTGCCACCAGCTATTACGTCAAACAATAGCTATATTGGTTGCAAAACCAAAAACCAAACAAACCATTAAAAAAAAAAAAAAAGGTTTAATTTTTCTGAGGTGCCCGGGTTGAAAACTGTGTTGTCCCAGTTGTGTATTGGACACAATGTGGGCTGCACGACCGCTGTCTGGGACCTCCTGTTGTGTTTATTTACAGCCCTGGTATCACCGCTAGGTACCAGGGCTATTATGTCACGCTGCCTACCTGCTGCCACACTCACACTGCTCCTCCATACCTCCTCCTGCTGCTGCTGCTGCTGCTGTCTGTCTGTGTTTCCCACTGCCAGGGTACACAGATGATTTACCTTCTGCTGCCACTCTGCCACCAGCTATTACGTCAAACAATAGCTATATTGGTTGCAAAACCAAAAACCAAACAAACCATTAAAAAAAAAAAAAAGGTTTAATTTTTCTGAGGTGCCCGGGTTGAAAACTGTGTTGTCCCAGTTGTGTATTGGACACAATGTGGGCTGCACGACCGCTGTCTGGGACCTCCTGTTGTGTTTATTTACAGCCCTGGTATCACCGCTAGGTACCAGGGCTATTATGTCACGCTGCCTACCTGCTGCCACACTCACACTGCTCCTCCATACCTCCTCCTGCTGCTGCTGCTGCTGCTGTCTGTCTGTGTTTCCCACTGCCAGGGTACACAGATGATTTACCTTCTGCTGCCACTCTGCCACCAGCTATTACGTCAAACAATAGCTATATTGGTTGCAAAACCAAAAACCAAACAAACCATTAAAAAAAAAAAAAAGGTTTAATTTTTCTGAGGTGCCCGGGTTGAAAACTGTGTTGTCCCAGTTGTGTATTGGACACAATGTGGGCTGCACGACCGCTGTCTGGGACCTCCTGTTGTGTTTATTTACAGCCCTGGTATCACCGCTAGGTACCAGGGCTATTATGTCACGGCGAGCTGCCTGCCTCATTGACTGCCTGCTGCCACACACTCATCCTCCTCCTCCTGCTGCTGAATTTACCTCCTGCTGTCTTTGTGTTTCCACTGCCAGGGAGCACATACAATGGCGCTTCCAACATGCGTGCGCCCACCAGCTATTTGTTACGCTCAAAAATAGCTGCATTTCTTTAAAAAAAAAATTGAAAAGAGAAATACGTGAAGAAGAAGAAGACGATATTGAAAAGGAAGGAGAAGATGAAGATGAAGAAGAAGAAGAAGATGAAGAAGAAGAAGAAGAAGAAGAAGAAGAAGAAGAAGAAGAAGAAGAAGAAGAAGAAGAAGAAGAAGAAGAAGAAGAAGAAGAAGAAGAAGAAGAAGAAGAAGAAGAAGAAGAAGAAGAAGAAGAAGAAGAAGAAGAATATACAGTAACACTACTGAACAAAATTAAGGACACAACTTCTCTTTCCACATTTTTTTTTTAAAGGAACATCCCCACATAATCACTTGCTGTTGTTACTTGGAAAAAAAAGAGGTTTCTTGCATCATTCACCCTCAAAACAAGTGTTGGAAGCTATTTAAGGCCAATTCGAATAGTCAGCTCGAATAGTTAGCTCGAATACCGACTCGAATAGTGAGCTCGAAGTCCGAGGTCGAATCGAATAGTAAAAATTATTCGACTCGAATATTCGACTGACCTCGAATAATTTACTATTCGAATTCGACCAAACTCGAATTTTAAAAAGGGGTATTTGAGCAACACTACTTTCCAGTAAGTTGTTAAATAAAGATTGCAGGGCACCCGCTATCTGCGTAGGGGGAATTGCTTCAGGCATACCTCTTACTCTAAGATTATTCCTTCTGCCCCGATTATCCAGGTCCTCAATGATTCAGAAGGCCTGCTGTAACTGTCTTGCTTAGAGGAACGTTCTTTTAAGCAGCAGATATCCTTGGCTTGGGATTTGGCCGAGCTAGAGATAGCTTCCACTTTAGAGGATAGGCCTTGTATGTCTCCTCTCACCGAGGCCAACGCTGTCTGCAGTGCATGTTTGAGATCTCCCGCTACAGCGTTTAAGTCTCCCAAGGTGAGTACCTTTGAAGCAGGGTAAGTCGCGCCGTGTTTCTCCGTCCCACTGTCTGCTGTTGTCTGTGAAGCAGCAAGTATTGTCTCATTTTACGCCACCATCTTGCTTCTGGTCCCCACGCCCGGCACGGCCTTTTGGGTTTTGAAGATCTCTGGGATTCCTCGCTGCCCCGGGCCTGGAGAAGCGTCTCTCTGCTTTCCCGACTGCTTTGGCTGCTTGTCCTTCTCCTTCACCATCTCCAATGTCGCTCTATCAGCCTTCAAATGTCTCTAGGGCGCCTATCTCCCCGGAGCTCCTCGTTTATGAGTCTGGCTGCATTGACTTCAGGACACGCCCCCTACTGCTCGATTTCTTATAGAAGTGAATGGAAATTGATAAGAAAAGATAAGAGAATCGAGCAGGAAATCGAGCGGAAAAACAAATCGAAAATCGATCGAAGATTTTCTCCCTATTTCTGGCAGCCTTAGCTATTTCTTCTTTTAAGATGAAGGAACTGAGACAACAAATAATGTCCCGCGGTAAGTCTGAGTCCCCATTTCGCGCCTTCAAAGCTCTATGGGCACGCACAAATTCTATAGTTGTGTCAGCGTCTCTTTCCAGTAAGTTGTTAAATAAAGATTGCAGGGCACCCGCTATCTGCGTAGGGGGAATTGCTTCAGGCATACCTCTTACTCTAAGATTATTCCTTCTGCCCCGATTATCCAGGTCCTCAATGATTCAGAAGGCCTGCTGTAACTGTCTTGCTTAGAGGAACGTTCTTTTAAGCAGCAGATATCCTTGGCTTGGGATTTGGCCGAGCTAGAGATAGCTTCCACTTTAGAGGATAGGCCTTGTATGTCTCCTCTCACCGAGGCCAACGCTGTCTGCAGTGCATGTTTGAGATCTCCCGCTACAGCGTTTAAGTCTCCCAAGGTGAGTACCTTTGAAGCAGGGTAAGTCGCGCCGTGTTTCTCTGTCCCACTGTCTGCTGTTGTCTGTGAAGCAGCAAGTATTGTCTCATTTTTCGCCACCATCTTGCTTCTGGTCCCCACGCCCGGCACGGCCTTTTGGGTTTTGAAGATCTCTGGGATTCCTCGCTGCCCCGGGCCTGGAGAAGCGTCTCTCTGCTTTCCCGACTGCTTTGGCTGCTTGTCCTTCTCCTTCACCATCTCCAATGTCGCTCTATCAGCCTTCAAATGTCTCTAGGGCGCCTATCTCCCCGGAGCTCCTCGTTTATGAGTCTGGCTGCATTGACTTCAGGACACGCCCCCTACTGCTCGATTTCTTATAGAAGTGAATGGAAATTGATAAGAAAAGAGAAGAGAATCGAGCAGGAAATCGAGCGGAAAAACAAATCGAAAATCGATCGAATGGAAAATTGACCAAAAAAAATGCATTGTGTATAGCTAGCATCAAACAAGACTTGGCTTGGTATTGGCATGCAGTTTTTTCCCCTTCATTTTTATTTGAAAAAGGAATTTAAACTTGTAGGGGTGTTTTATAAACATTTTCTTTGCCAAAAAATTTTGGGAAAGAATTTATAAATATATATTTTTTTTAATTTTTAAGTAATATGCCAACAACATTGCCAACTATGGTCAGGTGAGCACTGCCACCATTGCCAGCAGCATAGCAATTTCTGATACACCACTGCAGACCCTCTCTACAAGAGCATCACCATTTTGGTCTATGGGGCAGCACGGTGGCATAGTAGTTTTAGCACTCTCACAATGCAGCGCTGGGTCCCCGGTTTGAATCTCAGTCAGGGCACTATCTGCATGTGGTTTGTATGGGCTCCATGTGTCTGTGAGGGTTTCCTCCGGGAACTATGGTTACTTCACTCATCCCAGAAACATACAGATAAGTTGAGAGGCTTCCTGCTAAATTTGGCTCTTGACTACGATAAATACATTACGCAATACATACATGGACCAATGACTATGGTAGGGATTAGATTGTGAGCTCCTTTGAGGGGCAGTTAATTGACAAGACAATATACTCTGTACAGCACTGCAAAAGATGGCAGCACTATATAAATAATAAATAAAAATAATAGTAAATCCATGACTGCTTTTTAGCCATCACAAATGTTTTAGACCACTTTAATAAATGAGGCCTTAAAGGTATTTGACACTATCTAATCAAATGACTAACGCACTGGTAAAAACAAGCTCTGCCAATGAGGACGTACACACTGGGACTATATCTGTACCTGCTATTAAGGTTTCATATTTTTTGTTCCTGACTCATGCATCTTAATGGCACTCTGCAAACATTTTTGCCTACATATTCTGTAATATCAACAATTGAGCTAATGCATTTCTAAACCAAACCTCTTGGTAAGAAATGTAAGAAAATGAATGTTCAAATACTGTACTAGGAGGTTGATTACAGCAGGAAAGGGAGGATTGCAAATCACTCATAATGCCACTCAATTCACTTCTTAAAAATGCAGTTACCTCTTAAGCCTTCAAGCAAATCATTTTACAAATAAACCTACAAAATAAATTGATAAGGCATGTACTTCTTTCTCTACTGACTATAGAGGTTTGTTTTTTAAACATCTCTTTTTGTGATGTGTCAAGACTGTTCATCAGGATGCACACAATAGGATTATGGGAACATTCAAACAAGGTTATAAATGTTTATCTTCAAATGAACTACAGGTGCGTACACACGTACTACCAAATGCAACGACGGGTCCTCTGGACCCTCGCGCTGTCGGCGGACTGATAAGGCTGTTTCTGAACGATCCACGCGGATTGTTCAGAAACAGCCTTATCTGTCCGCCGACAGTGTGTACACACGCGCACACTGTCGGCTAAAGACCGCCCAGCAGGAGGGTCCGGCGGACCCGTCGTTGCATCTGGTAGTGCGTGTGTACGCACTTTCAGACATTGGCTAAGTGCATTTACCCTGTAAACAAGAGTCTGCTGACACAAGTAACCTTGTGCAAAACTGTTCTGTCTAACTGTTTCAAGCAGACATGAACTCCGAACCTCTCTGTTTTAAAAGATATGCAACAGAATAACAACCTTTAAAGAAAAACATTTCTTTGTTACATCTAATAAAAATCCTGTAAAAAATCCGTGTTTACTACCTGCTTTCATGAAAGCAGATATAGGGTTAACCGTCTGTGTTTACAAATTAGCAACTCTGCCATGACGAGGAGAAATCCTGAGCTGACACAGCTGAAGATATGAAATTAAAGTGGTGATTAGTCACAGATGAAGGGGAATTAGACTCTCTAAATATATATAGGGTGAATTTGTCTATATTTTCTTTCTGTCCTGTGCAAGAGTTCAGGTCCACTTTAAGGCTTGGTTTCCACTTGTGCTGCATCATGTGCGGGCAGCGGAAGCAGACAGTGTAGTGTCCAGTCCGATGGTCCGCTGGAGCCAAGGGCGGATGCGTTGCCACCGCAGGCTATATGGGGAACGCATCTGCTCTTCCAGGATTATCACAGACTGCACAGAAATGTGGTCTGTTTACTGCAACTGATCAAATGGATCCGTAGCCGACCGACAAGTGTGAACGGCTTCTATATATAAAATAGGAGCCATTTACTGTTTTTCGACAAGCAAGGGATGGACAAAAAATGTCTGTTCTCAGCTCAAATGGGAACACAGCCTAAGTGCTTTCAAAATGTACTCTGGAGTATCAGCGGCAACAAAAATATATACCTATGAAAGTACATCATACTGAGAAAATGGCGAGTCTGCCAAATTTGAATGCCTTTTTACTGGAGAGTAACCCACTTATATTTTATAAATATAAAAAAAAGTGATGATTGCTAATATAAGTCGCTGCTTTCTACCCAAATCCAATTTTCACAGATGACAGAAGGTCTTCAATTAACAAC
This sequence comes from Hyperolius riggenbachi, assembly GCF_040937935.1. Classification (NCBI taxonomy): domain Eukaryota; kingdom Metazoa; phylum Chordata; class Amphibia; order Anura; family Hyperoliidae; genus Hyperolius; species Hyperolius riggenbachi. Next base: position 178,341,332 of record NC_090654.1, read on the forward strand.
TTGTAGACCAGTAAACTTTAGTTTCAAGTCAATACCAGTACCAATACCAGTACACCCATGCACACTTCATGCATGTCTATTACACTTAGAAGTCAAAGTTTAACTTTTTCTCTTGAGTTTTCTCCTAGTAGATAACTTTTTATCTTCGATTTAGAATAATTTGTCAGCACTTTGTGATGGAAAAAGTATCAACAAGTTAGTTAAAAACTTCTATCGAAATTATTTTTTTTTAATTATTATTTTGTGCTTGTTGGTTGAATAAAATGCATTTTATTGAAAGTTTGAAATATCACCTAGGAGAAAACTCAGGAGAAAAAGTTAATTGCATATGGGCCCCTCTGTCTACTGAATAAAACTCTACAATAACTCCACTGCAAAACAGATAAAGTTGGTACCTGATAAAATGGGTGCCATTTCATTTGCCCAATGACAGTAGGTGACTATCAAAAATGTAGAGGATGTTATACTCACCTTCTTGCTTTTCTCCTTAGGTGTACATCTAAGCATCATTGCACTAGTTTTTGCAGTTTTATGTGTAGAATCTGGCTCACATATACACACTTGCAAAGTGCAGAAAATTCCACACCTAAACCCCAATTTCTTGCCTATATAAACTCCCCTCCTGGCAACACTCATTGCTGGTAGTTCATTTCAACTTTCTTGTGCCTAGTGACCCAACCTGCCTGACCACTCTTGATCCATTGCTTCTGCTGACTCAGCTTGTCTGACCTTCCCTGCTGTTCTTCTCCTCAGCATGTCAGCCCTGACCTTTGTGATCTTAAATAATACTGTTATCTTCCAGCCCCTACCCCAGCCTATACTACGCTTGAGCTGTAGAACTATCTTCACTCCCTATTCTATAGAAAATTTCTTCACATTGCAGTTTTGCCTTTTCTTCCTGTCCAGGATGAGCCAGTCCTGGAGACCAGGAATTAGTATTCACAGTAAGCAAAATATCTGTTGTCCACTAGGGGTAGCAAACATTTATCCCTAGCAGGGCACTTTGGTGAAGACCAGGTAGCCAGTTAAGGCGCGTACACACGTCATACCGCTGGCAACGACGGGTCCGTCAGACCATCCGGCTGAACGGATTGTTCAGAAACAGCCTTATCAGTCTGCCGACAGTGCGTACACACGTGCACACGTCCGCCCAGCGGGAGGGTCTGATGGTCTCGTCACTGCCGGTGGAATGGTGTGTATACGCGCCTTTAGACTTAGCACACTGGTAGTATCCAGGTCAGTCAATTGTAGCATAGTCAACAGTGTAGTAATGCAAGAAACAGGGTATTAGGTAGATCAAGAGAGATTATGTTTAGGACAGATGGTGTAAAGGTGCTTACACACCTTACGGAAGCCAACGACGGGTCCGTCAGACTCTCACATTGAGGAAAAAGGGGCGTCTATAGCATAGAGCATGAGTGGTTTGGTAAGGGATGGGCGTTTTGTTTGCTCAAGAAAATTCTTCCTTCATAATCCTTGGCATCAAAATAAATCAGTTCGTAGCTTGTTTACATCCACATAATGCATACAACCTCTGCCTCTCGAGAGCTTCTGTTTGAGACTGCTTTTGTTCCTAGACACACAGATGAAGACAGGAGGTCTGGAAGAATATTTTTTTTTCCATGTCAAGAAACGGCTACTTGTTTACTTAGCATAATAAGGCAATTTAGTGATTCTGATGTGCCCTCCTGACTTATGTGATCTCCAGGATGAGATCCAGTGGAACTGCTTGCTTTGTTCATTCCCTACATGCAAAGGCTTTGCTTGCTTTTGATCATGGAGAGGAACTTTGTGACACTTGATTTTCCTGTCACAGTGGAGACCAGATCTGAGCTGCATTTTGATTGCTATGAACAAGTATTCCACATCAGTCAGATCAATCTGATGCTCTTTCCCTACTCCATACATCACAGAGGATTTAGATATCTTTAGGCTATAACAGACTTGGAACACTGAGAGCATATTTAATAATAGGCAGTAGCTTATTCTATAGAGAAAGCAGAAATATACAGCTCAGCCCATTCTTCTTTTATTTTTCTTTCTATCCATGAAAGAAAAATACAACATCAAAACTTCTTCTCAATAAAGGTTTCTGGTCTGTGAAGGACAAGATTTCCCATTAAATAGGGTAGGCCCACACCTTTGGACACCACAATTGGAGGCTTTTCTCTAGAGGTGGCACTGTTAGATGAATGTCTATCCCTCCCTTTACATCACTGTTAAACTGAGTCCATGCAGACTGTAGCCACCTCTCTTCTATTTTGTATGCCACCCATCCCACTTGCTTGTTCTGTCACCAACCTTTTGCATCTGCAGAGAACAGGAGGGAGTGGGAACTAAATAATTCATCAGTTGCATCACAGAAGAGATATTGTAACTCTGAAGAAGGTATTACTTTTCCTAAAAATAATTATTAAAAGATATTGAAGAAATAATAACTTCCCACAATAAACAGCCTGTTTTACCCCCTTTCCTGCAAACAGGCCCTTTATATAGCATGCTCCTAACAGATGCAATGTGACCACATATGAACTTATTTTTGCTATTTTCTTGTTTTTTCCACTTTGAGCATTGTCATGTGGGGATGTGGCCGTGGGTTACCGGTCCCCCAATCACTCCCGTGCTGCTACATTGAACTGAAAAAAGGCCTGTTTGGCCTTTGGGGAGTTGCTCCCTAGTCCCCCGTCTGTGTGCATTCTGCCATCTTTTTGATCTAGAGCCGCGGCTGCAGCAGTTTGGCGGTAGCAGCATGTGTTCCCATCTGCAGCACTGCATACCGGGAGATGTAGTCCTTCAATGTGAGCTTGGGCGCAGTCCCTGAAGATAAGTAATGTTTGCCACCCTCCTCCCCCCTTCCCTAATGGAGGATATTTAAAATAACCTCCTTGGGGGAGGTTATTTTAAATATTTTAGCAAAACCAAGCTCAGGTCCCTTAAAAGCAAAACTGTACAGCCAAATCTGAAAATGACTGGCTGACTTTAGAATAAATCAAACACTTAGGGAGTGAAATGAAAAGTTATATTAAAAAATGATAAGAAAAATAAAAATAGCAAAATAAAAATGCAAACAGACAACCCTTTAAATGAATAAAGAAAACAGAGTGCAGTTTGAAAGAAAGAATATGTCATTTGCCTCTAGGTGTCAATGTAATCTTTACTTGCTGAATTCAAAGACAGAGGTGATTACTAAGAGCCCGCCTGACTAATGTTCTTTACAACAGAGGAAAATCTTGGAGATAAAATATAGCTGTGATTAACTCCCAGATGTTTCTAATTTGTTTGCGGGTGAATTAACGTTCTCTTACAAAGCGGAAAGGAAATATACGTGAAAAACTAAGGTGTGTTAATGTCTTTCTTTCAGAGAATGGGTTCGAGCCTATTAGATGAATTGCTAGACTAGAACAATTTCCATTTTCATTTAGCTAACAACATTACAGAAAACTGTAAGTGATCGGGGGGAATTGCTCGTAAATTTAGCCTTGTTTAGGAAAGATGGTGCAACAGAAGAACATATTATGGGTGGTATTTCAGTAATGATATTGACTTGCTTGTCCATGGTTAGTAAAGCAAACCTGTCACAAACCCAGGCAAAATAAATTCAGCATATTATACAGTAGAAGAATGTGATGTGAGAAAAAGCCATATGTTAAAACTATAAGTTGTTCCAGAAATACAGTTTTCTCTCATAGTGGCTGCAGCCTCTTCTTATCGTGGCTGCCACACAACTGTTGCCTGCCGTGGAACTGTGTATACCAGCAGTCTCTCCCCCACCAGGGACACGCGCAGCCCAACCCCTCTTCCTACACATCTTACGCACTCATCCTTGGATTTGTGCCAGAGAGGCAGAAATGCTGGAGCAGTCTAGCAAACCTGGGTGTTCCTTTACTTGCCATGAACGATGATATCATCATAAATATGGGCAGGTGTCACACACAGGTAGTGCACTCAGCATGGAGAGGGCTAAAGGGCTTCCCTCTCACAAGTAGAAGCCAAAAGGTAGTGGTGTTGAGACAATTTGGATTATGGTTTTTCTGTTCAGGGGTCCAAAGCCATATTTACTCCCAAAGCAATGGTGACAGGGTGGCCAATGACTTATGTCAGTGCTAATGGGACAACACATCTGTCAATCAAAGCTGCTCCTGTTACCAGAATGGGAAGATGAGTCCCCACAGAGGAGCTTGCTGGGTTTACAATTTAGATGCTTACTGTAATGGCACTATTGACCTTTTATAGCAATTCCAACCACAGGGATGGGATCTCAGAGGGGAATGGATGCCAGCCGCCATCTTGGTTTCTAATTTTAAAGAGGAAGTTTGACCAAAGATTGAACTTCATCCCAATTAGTAGCTGATGCTGATGTTGTGTACAATCTCCCTAATTGTGGCAAGGTTTAAAGAGGAACTGTAACCAAGGATTGAACTTCATTTTAATCAGTAGCGGATATCCCCTTTCCCACAATAAATCTTAACCTTTTCTTGAATAGTTTATCAAGGGGGTCTGTGTGGCTGATATTGTGGTAAAATCCCTCCCCCATTGTGATGTCATGACCATGGTCATGACCGTTTCTTTTCTGTGAACCTTGTTGCATTGTGGAAAATAATGGCTGTTTTCAACTGCCAAGCAACCAGTATCTCCCTCCAGGCATATGTATAGCTATAGAAAAAACTTTTAGTCTTTCAAATTGTTACTGGGTGTGGTTATAGATAATGGCAGCTGGTGCAGTCTAGTTTTTTTTCTTGTCTGCCATTTGTAAAGGTGATGTGCAGGCTCATTGTGAATCGAACAACATGAACAAATTACCATACATGGCGAATATCAATCATTTCTTGATCTCTTTTTTTTTTCCCTTAACTTCTTACTCTGCAATGTATTGATTTCTTTTTTGCCCCCCTACTACTATTTTTTTTTTTTTTTTTGCGCAGTAGAGTGGACCTAATTGGGCGTGGCTGTTTTCGCAGGAGCCAAAATGAGAAGCTGCTAGTGCGCATGTGTGCACAGCCAATAAGGGGATTTTTGGGGGAGCCTAGCACTGGATCCCCTCTGTGGATCAGGAAGAAGGGGAGGACTCCGAGGGGCATTTTTTCCCTTCAGGAACATTTTAAGCTTGAAGCAGGGCTTTTGGCGCACGCCGCGTAGCACCGAAGCTTGGCACGGCTATAGTAGCAATGCTATAGTCCGCGCCCTGCGCATGGGTAATACTGAGATCTGGCGATTGCCGTACCACAAATTACTTCTCCCTCTGAGCTGCTACGACTCGGAGGCGAAATAGTATTTAGTGCCACCCCAAATTTGTGTCGCCATTTGGCTCACCCTGCGCCAAAAAGCCCTGCATCCAGCAGCCATGTTTGCCTGGATCTCAAACAATTCCTTTAAAACTGTTTCAGAGTGTTATAAACATAAAATAAAATGCATAAACCATGTCTACTTCAAGTACAACCTGTTCTGATAGAATGATTGATGCAAGAACAAGGCCTAAACTTCAGTTTCCCTAAACATAAGTTTGTACTCCCAGCACAACCAATAACCTTTAAAGAAATTCACTAAACATATTTATTTTTCTATTAGTCTTGCAAGATTGGAAGAGCAACTCAAGCACAACACTATTTTCAGCCTAGTTGAAGACGCTACAATGATCTCACCGATGCAATTAATCAAAATGGGATATTCAAACTGCACATGAGGCTGTGCTGTGGGTCACCGCAGCTGGGATCCAGGAGATGGAGACGGTGGAGAAACATATGGACCTTTTTTTTTCATATCTGAAAAATATATAATCTGTAAGAAATACTCCCTGTATAATTACTGTATTCCTTTCTGTAACTGATAAATAAGGAGTTATCAAAAGGCAAACATGATGCAAGCTATGCATCCATTTATCACAAATCGTCACCTTGTCCTCTGTAGCTGCTCAGTGGCAAAGCTTGTTTTTATCTGTGCATAGTCTTTTTGATTCAATGATGTAAAATAAGTGACTTTTAAATTGCCTGGTCAGGAGCCTCTATGCCAGTCATTTATTACAGTACCGGCTTCAGAGCTACAAGATGCAGTCTCCTCAGAACTCTATGATAGAGGCGCTGAGCGTATGTCTGACCTATTGCTGCCATATACTCCTTGTTTTATTGCCTGATGAAGTGGGGTTAAACCTGCAAAACGCGTTGCAACTTTGTTTTGGAGTGTACCAATAAATGTACACCCGTTTTTTAAACTGACAGTTCTAGTGTCTGCTTTCGGGAGGTAAGACAACCACTGCCTCCTAAGCAATTTTACGTTTTTTAGTATGTTTTATCCTGTTGGCGCCTCTGTTTGCTTTATATCAGAACTCCATCAGTGTTACCCATCAGTGTGGGCAGCTTGATGATGGTAAGTTAACTAGTCAACAGAAACTCCCGTTAACTTCTTCAGCAGGGATGCTTCAAGTCACTTGCTTGATGGACATCTGAAGTGCAAGGGATATAGAAGTTGCCATATTTATTTCCTTTTAAAACAATACCAGAGTCCCAGCATCCTGCTGAAATATTATGAATCAGTTGTGTCTGATTCACACACCTGAAAAAAGCATGTGGCAAATCTGGTCAAACTTTAGTCAGACATCTGATTTGCATGCTTGTTCAGGGTCTATGACCAAAAGTATTAGAGGCAGAAGAGCCGCAGGATAGCCAGGCAATTATGAAAAAAAGGAAGAGAACAAAACCAGTATATGCTGCTTGAAAACTGCACTTTATTAAAGATAAATTTAAATTTAAAAAGGCATACACAAGTATACTGCAAAGTTGTCGGGAAATCACCTGACATACAATTTGTGTATTGGTGAGTACAATACTATGTGCTGCAATTGTCGGGGACAGTAGAAAAAGGTCCCTTTATGAATAGCAATTCTCCTAAGAATATATAGATCAGGTCACATCTAACTGACTAGTACCACCCCATGATCAGAATAGAACCACAACACTGGTACTGAGATGTATAGAGCACAATTATGTAGACAGATGACCATACGGTTGTATATATTAATACCATAAGGCCCAAAATCAACCTTGGTGACGCCAATGCTGTGTTCCCGTGAGGAGACCCAAGTGTCTAAACAATATATGGTCATAACCACTCACAGAGGGCAGAAAATTGGAGTAACCAATATGGTCAATGTGCAGAGCTATCAGTACCACAGAAATGCAATCAATTTCTTCTATCCAATCATATTGACGATATTGGGGCCACCATAGCCATCACTGTGAGGAAACCCAAAGTTATAAGAAGTATGGTTATAACCACTCACAGAGTATAGTAAGGTGTGACCAATATGATCGAAAATATGCTATTCATAGAATATAGGGAGTCCGGGAGACTGATACCATTGTATACAGGCCACCTAATGTACATAAAGACAAAACCACATGTAAGTATCAAGCAGGTGATTCGCCAGTTGGAGCCATAAAAATTCATATATCTGTAGCTACAAAGCAATCGTCTGGAGTAGCGTATAGCATCAAAACCCGCAGACTTAGGTTCTGCCGCAACACAGTTAATGAGACCGTGGTGGCCCCGCTAAAACGCCAACAAGCCGTGGCGTCATTCCATATGACTCAAAGTTCTCAGTCAGAAAATAGTTGGAATAAGCCAATTTCAAATGCTTGACAGTGTATATAGAGTAGGAGTATCCGGAGCAAAACATATTTCATTTAAGGATCCTATTGTTGAAGCATGCAAAAACGATCTGTGCTAGACATCCGTCATATTTTATGTAGATGACACATGCTTTTGAGCTGCTAGCCAGATGCACCTTCATTTGCAATTATTGCTGTCACCTGTTACTGGCTATATAACATTTAGCTGAGCCAGACAGTTTGTTGAAGTATCTGGTAAAGTCCCAATCACATCAAACCACCTGAACTGTGGCGAAGTATTAAAAGTTATCGCATATGGACAGCTGGGTATACAGTCACTGTATTGGAATCAGTGTTCCATGCATGCTGAAGATTACACTTATCTTATCCGGTAGTGTCACTCTATGCGGCAAGTGGCATAAGCTGAGGGACGGCTCATAGTGGCTCCAATGGCTCCAGTTATACCGCTGAATCGGAACTCCCGCATGTGGTAATGGCGGCGGCCTGTATCAGTCAAACCACGGCTCCCAAGAGTGTACTGCATAGCATGACGTCTACGCGTTTCGCCCCGCCCACCGGAGCTTCGTCAGGACGTGCTACGTCATCACGTAAGCTGTCCTGATCTCCAAGAATTTATACCACGCATTCTAGTTGGCAATATTCGAAAAAGACTCCATCTAGTGGTGGAAATCAGGATACAGCAAACGGTGTATTGTGGGGACATCTTGTGGTCAAAGTAAACATGGCATCCTCAATAGGACAATTACAATCTCACATCTAGTCTCAAGCTAAATCAGCCAGAATACTACAAAAACTGTCCAAAAAATTACATCATTTGGATAGAAAACTGTCATAAAATCTTATTTTAGGAATACTTTCAAGTTTAGATCAACATTTAACCCCAGAGGAGCCAGGGTTTTTAGCTGGTAAATCCAGAAACTTTCTTTTTTAATTAATTGAGCTCTCATATTGCAGTATCTTATACCTGGATCCAAACGATAGATGGCCTTAAACTTTAACCCAGTTGGATCTGAGTTGTGGAATTCAGCAACGTGTGAAGCTATTGGGGTTTTATCTCTTTTTTCCTCTTTTGCTGAGTCCACTATAGCCCTTACATGTTCCTGTATTCTAGTACGCAATTCCCTTTCTGTCTTACCCACATAATGTTTATTGCAAGGGCAGGTCATCTGATATACAACGTATGTACTCAAACAATCAACGGGACACCTGATATTATATGTCCTATCACCTGCAGAATTGGTAAAAGTGTCAGTTTTGTCCACATATTGGCACACTGAGCATTTCTTGCAGGGCGTCATCCCATTGCGTTTCTTAAAAAAGGGAATTTTTTTGTTTCTGTATTCTGCAAGATTTTTATTTCGTCTTGCAGTAAGTAAGGGTCGCGGACCAATTATTCCAGCTATTTTCACATCATTTAGTAAGATAGGCCAAAACCGCTGTAAAGTATCCCTAAATCTATTCCAATGGGGACCATATGTAGCAACAAGTCTGGGGCAGAACTGTACATTAGCACGTGGTTTCTTAACCAGGAGATCATCTCGATTTGTCTGAAGGGCCCTGTAATAGGCAGACTTCAACAATTTATTGGGATAGCCTCTAGCTTTTTATCTCAACTTCAACTCCAACGCCTCCTTTTTAAAGGTAACAACATCACTACATTTTTTTCTGAGGCGCAGGAATTGTCCTGTGGGGACCGCAGACTTCTGTGAAGCTAAATGGGCGCTTTGATAATGCAATAGTGTATTTCCTGCAGTGCTTTTCCTAAATGTAGAGGTTGAGATGCTCCCACCCTCCCGCCTAATTCGAACATCCAAAAATTCAAGTTCTTTGTCACTTGACTTATAGGTAAAAAAAATATTGTAAGTATTGTTTATTAAAACGAGATACAAAACGATCAAGATCCTCAAGAGACCCTGTCCAGAGTAAAAATACATCATCCACATAGCGCAGCCAGAGGGCGGCGTGCTCCCGATACGCCTGGTCCACATAGATCACCTCCTCCTCCCATGCGCCAAGGTGGAGACAGGCGTATGAAAGAGAGCAGGCCGCCCCCATGGCCACGCCCCGCCGCTGGCGATAGTACTGATGATTGAACGTAAAAAAATTATTCATCAAAATAAACTGGAGCAAGGTGTCCACAAAATCATTGTGGGCATCCTGGTCAGGATAACACCGGGCCCTAAACTTGTTAACCGCTCGTCTCCCCACATCGTTTGGGATGGATGTGAAAAGAGATTCAACATCCAATCCCGACAATATCGCCTGTTCAGGTACAATCACCGATTGAAGTTTATGTAACAATTGCATAGTGTCAAGGACAAAGGATGGCAACATCTCAACCATAGGTTGCAACTTTTTATAGACATATTGCACTATTTTTTCTGTTGGAGAATTTATAGCAGCAATAATTGGGCGTCCCGGGGGACAAACAGGATCTTTATGAATTTTCGGCTGTATGTAGATAGTCGGGACAACATATTGATCAACTCTTAAAGCCTTAAATTCTTTTTCAGTAAGGACGTTGTCCAGATAACCCCACTCAAGCCGAGTATTCAATTCATCTTTTAGCTTAGTAAAAGGGTTAATCATAATAGGTTCATAACAATCAGTATCTGCTAATTGTCGGTTGATCTCTTTTAGATACATATCTTTTGGCATCAAGACTATGTTTCCACCCTTGTCACTTTTTTTAATGATTATATTTTCAAGGTTCTTTAATTTTTTCAAGGATTTTCGTTCTCCTGGTGACAAATTGTCTGGCACAAGATCTTGCATATGCCAAGTCTCAATTTCTTTCATGACACACTCATTGAACAGTGTGACGTATTTATTTTTTGACATAGATGGCATATACTCAGAAACAGGTCTCATATCTGTATGTAGGGGGAAGTTATGTTCAAAACCCATCTCCTCTTCCTCCATCCCCTCAATTATCTCAAAGTCATCAACATCAGTGTACCCCATATGCTCGCCAACTAACCCCTGAACTGCGGCATCTCCATTTTCAACCTTTAATAGAATCTTGCGTAAATACAATTGTATATCCTTATAGATCTCAAAGCTCTGAACGTACTCCGCCGGACAGAACGAGAGACCCTTATTCAATACGGCGATGTCACTAGAGGTCAAATTTAAATCAGTCAGATTGATAATATTATTGTCGACCAACTGGGGAACATCGATATTGCCCAGACTCAATCCTGATGGCCTCGTTTGTCTCTTCCGCCTCTTTTTTGATTTCTTTCTAAAAAAGTGAACTGTCTAGTAGACAATCCTTCTGATCTTTTAAGGATCCCTCTCTGATCCCTCTTGCTGGCATTTGAACGATTAGGGGTACCTGGCGTTGAGATTGTGGCGTCATCCTGGGAATCACCCGTGGAGGACGCCCAATAGATCTTTCTTCTACTGGATCTACTTCGCCCCCTTGGTTTCTGAGTATATTCCATAAATACTTTTTGTATAGCAAAATCATCTACATCACGCTGGAACTTTTTTTGTTTAGCTGCTTTCATTTTTTCATTCTCACTATCCAATGCTTTTTTCATTCCAAAATTATAGGAACCAAAAGACTCATTATTTTCATGTTTATCCAATTCAACTGCTGATTTACATAACTGCTTTTCCATTTCAATTAATTGTATAGTCTCCTCTTCCACCATCATGGTCATAATATATATGCCATTGGATATGCTATGTTCTTTCCATTGAGGCATGAATCTATCATTTCTCAGGTGTTCTGCAGGTATTATTTTTTCTCGTAGGCCTCGTGGTATGATCTGAGCTTTAATATATTTTTTCAATATATATTTTTTCAGTGATATAATATTCCACTTACGCCTCACGATTTTTAATGCCAGGTCCTCATGTGTACGGAACAATCCCTCCAAAGGATCCGGCAACACTTCATCAGAGTTCTGCGCAACACCCAATACCTGGCCTGAGGCGTTTTCATAAGATTTAAATGCATTTTCTACTTCATCCACTATATCAATTTTTGGTATATAAGCCATATCTACATAGACCACAAGACGTCACCGAAGGGACAATATTCAATCTGCCAATCGACAATGTATGCAGCACTGAAAAAAAAACCCCAAAAAGGGCTGAGGTATAGAATTGAAAAAACAATGAGGATAAGATAATATAAGGTGTAGCCTTATGCGCAGGTACCAGCACTGGTAACTAGAAACTATGAAAAAAGGGAGAGAACAAATGCTGCTCGAAAACTGCACTTTATTAAAGATAAATTTAAATTTAAAAAGGCATACACAAGTATACTGCAAAGATGTCGGGAAATAACCTGACATACAATTTGTGTATTGGTGAGTACAATACTATGTGCTGCAATTGTCGGGGACAGTAGAAAAAGGTCCCTTTATGAATAGCAATTCTCCTAAGAATATATAGATCAGGTCACATCTAACTGACTAGTACCACCCCATGATCAGAATAGAACCACAACACTGGTACTGAGATGTATAGAGCACAATTATGTAGACAGATGACCATACAGTTGTATATATTAATACCATAAGGCCCAAAATCAACCTTGGTGACGCCAACGCTGTGTTCCCGTGAGGAGACCCAAGTGTCTAAACAATATATGGTCATAACCACTCACAGAGGGCAGAAAATTGGCGTAACCAATATGGTCAATGTGCAGAGCTATCAGTACCACAGAAATGCAATCAACTTCTTCTATCCAATCATATTGAAGACATTGGGGCCACCATAGCCATCACTGTGAGGAAACCCAAAGTTATAAGAAGTATGGTTATAACCACTCACAGAGTATAGTAAGGTGTGACCAATATGATCGAAAATAGCCAGGCAATTAGCATTGTTTAACCACTTAAGGACAAGCAGGCATATTAAAACGTCCTGCGAGATCAGTAAAACAACAAACACAACATAGAAAAAATACACCTTTATTTCCAAATAATATATTGTCACCATACTTTGTACTAGGATTTCAACTCTTGTGATAACCAGGACAAATAGGCAGATACAATATATGGGTTTTATGTATAGTAGCAGTGTTTATATTAAAACTATAGGGGATGAAATGCATAGAAAATAAAGTAATTACTGAAAAAAAATATCAACCCCAAAAAGCATAATTTGTGGTGAAAAAAACAAGACAGATCATTTCATTGTGATTAGTAGTGATTAAGCTATTGGCAAATGAAAGGGATGAGCACTGAAAGGTGAAAATCGCTCTTGTCCGTGGTGGTTAAAAGGAAATAAATATGGCAGCCTACATGCCATGTGCTAAATTCTTGGCCGAAACCTCACAGAATGATCATCTCAGCCAGGTTTCTTCTAGCCTGAACATCTGGACTTTATGCTTTTTTGGCTTATTTCAATCTGTATTTCAATCTGTACCTGGAAATGACCTTTAAAGGATACCCGAAGTGACATGTGACATGATGAGATAGACATGTGTATGTAAAGTGCCTAGCACACAAATAACTATGCTGTGTTCCTTTTTTTCTTTCTGTGCCTGAAAGAGTTAAATATCGGTTATGTAAGTGGCTTACTCAGTACTGACAGGAAGTGACTACAATGTGACCCTCACTGATAAGAAATTCCCCTTTTAATCTCTTTCTTGCTCTCAGAAGCCATTTTCTGCTAGGAAAGTGTTTTTTAGTTGGAATTTCTTATCAGTGCTGAGCAGGAAGCTGTTATGGGGTATTGGCCATTTTTAAAATACAGGATGGATAATTCCATTGATCACAGTGGACAAATGGGACGCAGGAGAGGAGAAAGTGATTGAGGAGTAGACTACACAGGAGGTAAGTATGACCTGTGTATGGTTATTTTGACTTTTTATTTACAGGTTCTTTTTAAGGATACGAAATCTAATATGGTATAATACAATACCCAAAATTCTGGGACTAATGATTTGTGAAGGGCTGTTTTTGATACCCATATCTCACTGAGATCTCAATGCAGGAGCTTGAGAAGCGCACATTGTTCCAGGAGTCAGTAAGGAAGCTGTGGCATTTAAAGGCTAATTACAAGGTTAATTCAGATGTAAATAACATAGCAAATTGTAGTTAACAGGCTAAGATAGGTTCAGGAAGTATTTGACTGGCACAACAGGTTCAGGTTTAGGGTTCATGTTAAAGCTGAACTCTAGCTAATCAAATTATGTATTTGTAGAACTGGCTAATTGCATTTTGAAGGCAAAAATTGTTGCACATCACATTCATACAGACGGGATGGGCATATTTCTAGTGCCACATCATATGTTTATCACAAAATAGTATCCCTACCTGTTAGCTGGCAATTACTATTCTTTTCAGTACGGTAACAGAAGAGTTCGATCTTAGCAGCACGTTGGCGTTGTGGTTAGCACTTTCAACTTGCAGTGCTGGGTCCCCGGATTGAATCCCAGCCAGAGCACTATCTGCACAGTTTCCATGTTCTCACCATGTTTGGGTGGGGTTCCTCCACTACAAATAGCAGGCGTGAAGGCAGAAGGGACTTAGGGTTAGGCACTGGTAGAGGGAGGGTTCTGTGTGAGAATAGGGCTAGGTTAGGTCATAGTAAAATATCAGTAAATATTACCAATATTTTACTAGACAAGACAAGACAAATAACATTTATATTGCGCTTTTCTCCTTGCGGACTCAAAGCACCAGAGCAGAGCAGCAGCCACTAGGGCGCGCTCTATTAGCAGTAGCAGTGTAAGGGAGACTTGCCAAAGGTCTCCTACTGAATTAGTGCTGGCTTACTGAACAGGAAGAGCCGAGATTCGAACCCTGGTCTCCTGTGTCAGAGGCAGAGCCCTTAACCATTACACCATCAGCCAACTGCTGATACTATATGAATACTATACTATATGAATGAAGTAGTAGAATATCAGTAATTTTACCGATATTCTGCTATCGGCTATTTCCTGCATCCTTTTTCAACAGGCACCTTTATTAAAAAGTGCGCTATCCTCAGCTGTCTGTCTAGTTTACCTACAACTATCTGAATCATGCAGCTGGATGGACAGAATTACAAATCTTTTAGAAAGTAAAGCATTTCCCATACAATACACTGTATTTCCTCTGTGTCTTTAGCTATTTGCCTGGAGTTTAGCTTTATGTAATTACAATTTCCTATCTCCCTGCCTAAGTCCATTTTTCCATATGAAACAATGTCACCGATATCTCCCTTTCCAGACGTGGCACACTTAAACATTAGAGAACGTGCGTTAGTCCCTGATATAGACCCAGCTATGTAAAAAACTAAACTGTTTGCAAATACATGCTTGTGTTTATCGCACCTTGTGTATTCATGCATATTTAGCAATGGGAGCTGGAGATAAAATGTGCACTGAAACACCGAGGCGTGTCGGCACATTTCTCCCTTCCTAATTAGGATGAAGTCAGACCTAAAGGCCTTGTTTGCAAGCCCATCTTGTCTGGTTCTGATAATTATTCAGGAGAGGATACAGACAATATGCATGTCTGATAATAATGAGTGCAGCAATCCAGATGGTGAAGAACACACAAGCCACTCTCACATTAGTGCTAAACACACACCATTCCAAGAAGTCTCATACATTGTCAAAGGCAAATATGTCCAGATGTACTCTGCCTCCCAGAATTAATCCTAATCGGAATATAAATTTTATTCATATATTAGCAGAGTGTGGAAGGTCCACATTGCAGCACAGAAACCTCAAGTGCTGCTAAAATGAATGCCTATCTGATCTAAAAATGCAAACACAAAACAGGAGTTCCAATGCTTTAACATATTTTAATACGCAAACAATCCCTATAAAATGACTGAACATAAGGGTTGTGTCACAATAAAAACTCAGGATGAAGTGCTACATTGATGGATGCTGGAATGGAGACAGGACATCTTCAAGAACTGCCCAAATATCTCCAAGATAGGTTGGCACACCATGCTCCCCAATGCTGCATCAGTGTGGATTATTCCCACATCTACTGGTTGTGGGGCTCCGTTCCTCTCTATGGAAGCTGTACAGACAACAGCGAGGTCTATTTTTAAAGGGACAGCCGGACAATGATGATGATTTCCTGATCATGTGAGATTTTCCTTTACAGGAAACTGATTCATTTGTTAGTATTGAAAAATTTAATCAATCAGGCATTAAGTCTTTGGCTTCCCCAAAGGCAGCAAACATAATTGCAGATATGCAGTGCCGAGCAGGTGTTTTTTGGTGCCTGGTTGTTGGTAAGCGTAACGAATAATGAAGCAAGATCCAGAAGTAGCACCAGGCAGGTTCTTTCTGGTGCTGGTTATCGCCAAGTGTTACCAGTGATGTGGTAAATTTGGCAAGTTGTGCAGAAAATTCAGTAAGCATAACAAGTGTTAGGTTAGTGGTAGGCCTATAGGCGCGAACATTTGGCTACCGTGTCAAGTCAAGTATCCGGTTAGTGTTAGGTGCCTCTGTAGCAGTTTTAGCGTTATCAGTCAAAGTTATGAGTAGGGAGGTTAGTGCTAGGCATATCGGTAGGAGGGTTAGTGTTAGGGTATAGGGTTAGAAGGCTGCCATCGGGAAAAATCAAAAAGAGCGAATGTTTGCCCAAACATGCCCATACCGCCATTACAATATATAACCCCTGACTAGCCCCTGACTCATCCTGTCAAATTGGAACTCTCACACTTGTTATTTATATCATAATGAAACTGGTACAATCTGTTCCTATGCTGATTACAAGCCCAGTGTTGGACACACATATATATATATATATATATATATATATATATATATATATATATATATATATATATATATATATATATATATATATATATATATATATTGAACGAAACTTGGTATACAGGTCATGGTCACCGGGTGAATACGATTAAGATTCAAGAAAGTGGGTGGAGCCTACAACAGCCAAATTAAAATTCACCTATTGATTTTCAAGGGGAATATTTAAACTGCTGCCATTCTTACACTGTTAATGGCAGAGGCTTCATACTTGCTACAGTCGGTCTTTGGGTAACTGGGGTCCAAATTCACTAAAGGGGCGGGGCCACAAACAGCCAATCAGATTTACTTGGTGGATAAACTGCTTCCATTCACACATTTTTGATGCCAGGAACCTGAAAGCTCACAAACTTGGTCATTGAGTGACTGTGTGTCCAGGTTACAAAAAGTGGGCAGAGCCAAAAACAAATTTGACTAGGAAAATATAAACTGTAGCCATTCTTACACCGTTAATGGCAGGGTTCTCAAACTTTGCACAGTTGGTCACTGGGTGAATGAGATTAAGAATTTGGAAGGTAGGTGGAGCCTACAACAGCCAATAAAAATTCACCTTTCGATTTTTAAAGGGAATATTTAAGCTGCTACCATTCTTATACTGTTAATAGCAGATGCCTCAAACCTGGTACAGTTGGTCACTGGGTGATTAGGGTTCAAAATCAGAAAGGGGCGGAGCCACAAACAGCCAATCAGATTTGTTTATTTTTCAATGGGAATATACAAAGTATTGATACCAAGGACCCCAAAGCTGATAAACTTGATAGAGTGACTGTACATCAAGGTTAGAAAAAGTGTGCGGCGCCAACAACTAAATTTTTTACATGGCAGGGTTCCCAAACTTGACTAAATTGGACACTGGGTGACTGGGATTAATATTCAGAAATGTGGGTGGAGCCTAAAAACATCCAATCAAAATTTACCTATTGATTTTTAAGGGGGAACATTTACATTGCTACCATTCTTACACTGTTAATGGCAGAGGTCTCAAACCTGATACAGTCAGGTATTGGGTGACTGGGGTCCAAATTCACTAAAGTGGGTGGAGCCGCAAAGAGCCAATCAGATTTTTTAGATTGATTTCAGCCATTCTGTTATTGGCAGGGTTCTCAAACTTGACACAGTTGGCCACTGGGTGACTGGGACTAATATTCAGGAAAGTGGATGGAGCCTACTGCAGCCAATCAAAATGCACCTTTTGATTTTCAAGAGGAATATTTACATTGCTGCCATTCATACACTCTTAACAGTGGCGTAGCTAAGGAGTTGTGGGCCCCGATGCAAGTTTTACAATGGGGCCCCCCAAGCACTCTATACATAACAATTGATACGGCGCACCAAAACCTGCCAAAGGCAACTACAGTGTCAGAGGTGCAAGCAGGGGATGGGAAACAGATTGTTAATGAATACCACTATTCAAAGTATCTATAGAAGTGAGTATTATGAGCACAGGACCAATAGAGGGCAAATACTGTAGTTGAGGGAGGGCCCTGCGGGGCCCCTCTGGCCCAAGGGCCCCGATGCGGTCGCAACCTCTGCACCCCCTATTGCTACGCCCCTGACTCTTAATGGCAGAGGCCTCAAATCTGGTACAGTCAGTCACTGGGAGACCGGGGTTTAAATTCTGAAAAGGGAGTGGGCCAAAAAACAGCGAATCAGATTTGTTTAATTTCAATGGTAAAATGCAACTTATTGATGCCAAAGACCACAAAGCTCATAAACTTGGGTCAGTGAGTGACTGTATGTCAAGGTTAGAAATAGTGGGCAGAGCCAAAAACAACTTTTTACATGGGGAAATATACATTGCAGCTATTCTTACACTGTTAATGGCAGGGTTCTCAAACTTGACAAAGTTGGTCACCGGGGGACTAGGATTAATATACGGAAAAGTAGGTGGAGCCTACAAGAGCCAATCAAAATTCACCTTTTGATTTTCAAGGGGAATATTGAAACTGCTGTCATTCTTACACTGTTAGTGGCAGAGGCCTCAAACTTGCTACAGTCGGTCATCAAGTGACTGTGGTTCAAATTCACTAAAGGGGTGGAGCCACAAACATTCAATCAGATTTGCTTTTTTTTTGATAAACTGCTTCCATTCACACAATTTTGATGCCAGGAACCCAAAAGCTCACAAACTTGGTCATTGAGTAGTGACTGTGTGTCAAGGTTACAAAAAGTGGGTGGAGTCTAAAACAGATTTTTCTGGGAAATTGTAAACTGCAGCCCTTCTTCACTGTTAATGGCAGGGTTCTCAAACTTTGCACAATTGGTTACTGGGTGACTGGGATTCATATTCATAAAAGTGGGTGGAGCCTAAAAAAGCAAATCAAAATCACCTGTTGATTTTCAAGGGAAATATTAAAATTGCTGCCATTCTTGCACTGTTAATGGCACAAGCATCAAACCTGGTACAGTTAGTCATTGGGGTTCATATTCAGAAAAGGGGACAGAGCCACAAACAGTTTCATTTCTTGGGAAAATACAAATTATTGATGCCAAGGACCCCAAAGCTCACAAACTTGGTCATTAAGTGACATTAAGTGTCATTAAGGAGTGTCCAAATTATGATTAGAGGTGTACCGAACGGTTCGCCGGCGAACGGTTCCAGGCGAACATTGGGGGTTCGCGTTCGCCTGCGCCAGGCGAACTTTTCCGGAAGTTCGATTCGCCCCATAATGCACTATGAGGGTCAACTTTGACCCTCTGCATCACAGTCAGCAGGCACATTGTAGTCATTCAGGCTACAGTAAGCCCTGGAGCCCCACCACCCGCTTATATAAGGCAGCCTCCGGCGGCCATTACAGTCACTCGTGTGCCTGCTAGAGAGAGGAAAGGGACAGCTGCTGCAGACTTTTTCTCTTAGGGACAGATTCGTTAGGTTCTAGGCTGCTTTGCTTGTTCCTGACTGATTAATATTGCTTTTAAAGCACCCAGCAACAGCTCTTTTCAGAGCTCAACCTGTACATTTTTTTTTTCTGACACTTTTGTTGCATGCACAGCCTTGCTAATTGATAGTGTGTGTGCCACTGCCAGCAGCCCAGCACATTCAGTGACTGACTGCCTGTGTGTGTGACAGGGAGCTGCACATTGTACTACCCAGTACTGCATATACCCCAGTACCTGTTGTGTTTACTTAACCCACCTCATCACTGCATATACCTAGCTTTGTGTTGAGTGAACCCAGCTCACTGCATCTAACTACCCAGTACCTGTTGTGTTTACTTAACCCACCTCATCACTGCATATACCTAGCGTTGTGTTGAGTGAACCCAGCTCACTGCATCTAAGTCTAACTACCTGTTGTGTTGAGTGAGAACCCACCTCACTGCATCTTAAGTACCTTTACTGTATACTGTTCAGTGAACACAGCTCACTGCATCTAACTACCCAGTACCTGTTGTGTTTACTTAACCCACATCATCACTGCATATACCTAGCGCTGTGTTGAGTGAACCCAGCTCACTGCATCTAACTACCTGTTGTGTTGAGTGTGAACCCACCTGGCCACCTCACTGCATCTAACTACCTGTTGTGTTGAGTGAGAACCCACCTCACTGCATCTTAAGTACCTTTACTGTTGAGTGAACCCAGCTCACTGCATCTAACTACCTGTTGTGTTGAGTGTGAACCCACCTGGCCACCTCACTGCATCTAACTACCTGTTGTGTTGAGTGAGAACCCACCTCACTGCATCTTAAGTACCTTTACTGTTGAGTGAACCCAGCTCACTGCATCTAACTACCTGTTGTGTTGAGTGTGAACCCACCTGGCCACCTCACTGCATCTAACTACCTGTTGTGTTGTGTGAGAACCCACCTCACTGCATCTTAAGTACCTTTACTGTTGAGTGAACCCAGCTCACTGCATCTAACTACCTGTTGTGTTGAGTGTGAACCCACCTGGCCACCTCACTGCATCTAACTACCTGTTGTGTTGAGTGAGAACCCACCTCACTGCATCTTAAGTACCTTTACTGTTGAGTGAACCCAGCTCACTGCATCTAACTACCCAGTACCTGTTGTGTTTACTTTACCCACCTCATCACTGCATATACCTAGCCTTGTGTTGAGTGAACCCAGCTCACTGCATCTAATTACCTGTTGTGTTGAGTGTGAACCCACCTGGCCACCTCACTGCATCTAACTACCTGTTGTGTTGAGTGAGAACCCACCTCACTGCATCTTAAGTACCTTTACTGTTGAGTGAACCCAGCTCACTGCATCTAACTACCTGTTGTGTTGAGTGTGAACCCACCTGGCCACCTCACTGCATCTAACTACCTGTTGTGTTGAGTGAGAACCCACCTCACTGCATCTTAAGTACCTTTACTGTTGAGTGAACCCAGCTCACTGCATCTAACTACCTGTTGTGTTGAGTGTGAACCCACCTGGCCACCTCACTGCATCTAACTACCTGTTGTGTTGAGTGAGAACCCACCTCACTGCATCTTAAGTACCTTTACTGTTGAGTGAACCCAGCTCACTGCATCTAACTACCCAGTACCTGTTGTGTTTACTTAACCCACCTCATCACTGCATATACCTAGCCTTGTGTTGAGTGAACCCAGCTCACTGCATCTAACTACCTGTTGTGTTGAGTGTGAACGCACCTGGCCACCTCATTGCATCTAACTACCTGTTGTGTTGAGTGAGAACCCACCTCACTGCATCTTAAGTACCTTTACTGTTGAGTGAACCCAGCTCACTGCATCTAATTACCTGTTGTGTTGAGTGTGAACCCACCTGGCCACCTCACTGCATCTAACTACCTGTTGTGTTGAGTGAGAACCCACCTCACTGCATCTTAAGTACCTTTACTGTTGAGTGAACCCAGCTCACTGCATCTAATTACCTGTTGTGTTGAGTGTGAACCCACCTGGCCACCTCACTGCATCTAACTACCTGTTGTGTTGAGTGAGAACCCACCTCACTGCATCTTAAGTACCTTTACTGTTGAGTGAACCCAGCTCACTGCATCTAACTACCTGTTGTGTTGAGTGTGAACCCACCTGGCCACCTCACTGCATCTAACTACCTGTTGTGTTGAGTGAGAACCCACCTCACTGCATCTTAAGTACCTTCACTGTTGAGTGAACCCAGCTCACTGCATCTAACTACCTGTTGTGTTGAGTGTGAACCCACCTGGCCACCTCACTGCATCTAACTACCTGTTGTGTTGAGTGAGAACCCACCTCACTGCATATAGCTAGCATACCCCCGAGATGGACAAAATGGACAAACCAGGTAGAGGAAGAGGTAGAGGCAGACCCAGAGGAAGGCCACCAGGCACCGGCAGGTCTGTGGCTGTGCGAGGTGGTGTTGCTGTGATTTCATGCGGACCTGCCCCAAAATACAGTGCTCAGAAGAAGGCACGTGCCATCACTTCCCAAAATCGTGAGGAGGTGATTGAGTATTTAACACAGAACACCTCATCTCCCGCAGCCACCAGCGCTACAACAAGCACCACATCCGCTGCATTTGACACTTCGCAGGAGTTATTTGGTGGTGGTGGTGAAATCACTGATTCCCAGCCACTACTGCAACAACAACAAGAAGGAGCAGGTACACCACCTCATACGTCTGAGTTAGGTGGCGATAGTATGGACGTAACGTGTGTGGATGGGGATGATGGTAGACCACCTGAAGTTGGTGCACTTGAGGAGGTGTCTGAGGAAAGCGCAGCTGGCCAGGAGGATTATGATGACGATTATACGGATACCACATATGTTCCCGGTAGAGGAGATGACCAGGGGGACAGTTCAGAGGAGGAGTCAGAGAGGAGTAGGAGGAGACAACTCCATGATAGAAGAAGAGGGAGCTCGTCCTTAGAAACAGCTGGGGGCAGTGTCCGGTGCCATGTATCGCCAGCTATGGCCAGGGAGCACACATGCCCTTCAACGTCAGCTGCTGCTGATGCCACCGTAGCGCCATCACCCCAGGGGGGCTCAGCGGTTTGGAAATTTTTTAACGTGTGTGTCTCAGATCGGAGCAAAGCCATCTGTTGTCTCTGCCAGCAAAAATTGAGCCGTGGAAAGGCCAACTCTCACGTAGGGACAAGTGCCTTACGAAGGCACCTGGAGAGAAGGCACAAACAGCTATGGCAAGAACACCTGAGTAAAAGCAGCACTCCTCAAAAGACAAGCCAAACTCCTTCTTCTCTTCCTCCTTCAGGTGCATCGTCTTCATCCGCTTTTTCCCTTAACCCTTCACAGCCACCCTCCTTCACACCGCCTCTGCCCTTGAGCGGTTCCTTCTCCTCTGCCCACAGCAGTACCCAGCTGTCCGTGAAGGAAGTATTTGAGCGGAAGAAGCAAATGTCTGCCAGTCACCCTCTTGCCCGGCGTCTGACAGCTGGCGTGGCGGAACTATTAGCTCGCCAGCTATTACCATACAAGCTGGTGGAGTCGGAGGCTTTCCGTAAGTTTGTGGCCATTGGTACACCGCAGTGGAAGATACCAGGCCGCAATTATTTTTCTCAAAAGGCCATACCCAAACTGTACCATGCAGTTGAGAGGCAAGTGGTGTCATCTCTGGCACACAGCGTTGGGTCAAGGGTCCACCTGACCACGGATGCCTGGTCTGCCAAGCACGGGCAGGGCCACTACATTACATACACAGCCCATTGGGTCAACCTGGTGACCGATGGCAGCAAGCAGGGAGTACGTGGCTGCGCAGAGGACCGACTTGTCACACCTCCACGGCTTGCAGGCAGGCCTCCAGCCACCTTCTCTCCACCTGCTATCACCGCTTCGCTGTCGTCATCCTCTTCCTCCTCCTCCTTGGCTGGTGCCGCCATCTCCTCCCCAGCTAAACAGCCCCAGCACCCCAGGGCCTATGCTGCATGCCAGGTGCGACGGTGTCATGCAGTGTTAGACATGTCTTGCCTGAAAGCGGAGAGTCACACTGGAGCAGCTCTCCTGGCTGCTCTTAACAAACAGGTGGAGCAATGGCTGACCCCGCACAAGCTTGAGATCGGCAACGTGGTGTGTGACAACGGCAGCAATCTCATTGCTGCGTTGAATTTGGGAAAGCTGACACACATACCCTGCATGGCACATGTGCTTAATCTGGTCGTGCAAAGATTTGTGTCCAAGTACCCAGGCTTAGAGGATGTCCTGAAGCAGGCCAGGAAGTTGTGTGGGCATTTCAGGCGCTCTTACAAGGCCATGGCACGCTTTGCAGAGATTCAGCGTAGAAACAACTTGCCGGTGAGACGCCTGATTTGCGATAGCCCGACTCGCTGGAATTCCACTCTGCTGATGTTCTCTCGCCTGCTAGACCAGGAGAAAGCCGTCACCCACTACCTGTATCATTACAGTGCAAGGACACAATCTGGGAGGATGGGGATGTTGTGGCCCAACAACTGGACACTGATGCGAAATGCATGCAGGGTCATGGAGCCCTTTGAGGAGGTGACCAAACTGGTGAGTCGCGATGAGGGCACCATCAGCGACTTGATCCCCTACGCCTACTTCCTGGAGCGTGCCGTGCGTAGAGTGGTGGATACAGTTGTGGAGGAGCGTGAACAAGAAGAGTTAGGGCAGCAGGATTCATTGGAGCCATTTACACACGAACCCGATGTTTCCACAACACCGGCGGCAGCACAGAGGGGGGAGGAGGAGGAAGAAGAGGAGTCGTGTGGGGAAGGAGAGGAGTCAGACTCTGATGATGGTGATGATGAGGAAGGTGTTTCTGTGGAGGAGGAAGAGGCGGCGGAAGGAGAACAACCGCGGCAGCCATCACAGGGGGCTTCTGCTGCTCCACGTTCCCGTGGTATTGTTCGTGGCTGGGGGGAGGAAGAGGAGTTGCGTCCCGTCACTGAGGAAGAGCAAGAGGAGATGGAGAGTACCTCTGCATCCAGCTTTGTGCAGATGTCCTCTTTCATGTTGTCCAGCCTGTTGAGGGACCCCCGTATCAAAAAACTCAAGACGAATGACCTGTACTGGGTGGCCACGCTACTAGACCCTCGGTACAGGCACAAAGTGGCGTACCTCTTACCAACTCAACAAAAGGCGGAAAGGATGCAGCACTTGCAGAACAAGCTGTCGATGATGCTTTACAATGCGTTTAAGGGTGATGTGGCTGCACAACGCAATCAAGGTACCACTGGCAGTAACCCTCCTCCTCCCAAGTCCACGCAGGCAAGAACAGGACGCTCCAGTGATCTCAGGGTGATGTCGGACATGCGGACGTTCTTTAGTCCAACTCCTCGCCATAGTCCTTCCGGATCCACCCTCCACCAACGCCTGGACCGGCAGGTAGCCGACTACCTGGCCTTGAGTGTGGATGTAGACTCTGCGAAAAGCGACGATGAACCCTTGGACTACTGGTTGCGCAGGCTTGACCTGTGGCCAGAGCTGTCCCAATTTGCCATACAACTTCTCTCTTGCCCTGCCGCAAGCGTCCTGTCAGAAAGGACCTTCAGTGCAGCTGGAGGCATAGTTACTGAGAAGAGAAGTCGCCTAAGTCACGACAGTGTTCAGTACCTGACCTTTATCAAAATGAACGAGGAATGGATCACGGAGGGCTACTGCACGACCGAAGACTAAGTCAGTCCACTCCCCACACACAGCATCTCTGCCTGCAGGCCGCTTGACTGCCTTCTCCGCCACTACCAACAGGGTCCAGGACTCTAGGCAGATTCCTGAATTTTTAAGGCCGCTGCTAGCAGCGGCCGCTACACTAATTTTTCTGGTGCGTGTACATGTGCCCATCCCCCTTCGTGATCATTACCTTGCCGCGGTGAAGGGGCTTGCGCATCACAATGAAGCAATGACTGCCGGCTATTTGAGTGTCTCGGGTGGGGGTGGCACACAAAAGATATTAAGGTCGTTGCTTCATTGTGGTCAGACCAAATTTGATCAGCTGGAAAGTCACTGTTCTGTCATTCAGCTACATCAGCCGGGCAAGCATATGGGCTGAAAAGCCACCAGCAC
Organism: Hyperolius riggenbachi; assembly: GCF_040937935.1. NCBI lineage: Eukaryota > Metazoa > Chordata > Amphibia > Anura > Hyperoliidae > Hyperolius > Hyperolius riggenbachi. Next base: position 178,366,629 of record NC_090654.1, read on the forward strand.
CTGCACTCTCGTCACGGTGCGCACCAGTCCAGCATGGCCGTCACTACACAAACGGCTGTTTGCAGTCACTGCATACCTTTCACTGCATCTGTGACTGCACATTATACCTGGCAGTCAGTGCATAACTTGCACTTGAATGGATACACTTTCAAACAATTTAAAAATACAACCATCTAAACTTTCAAACAATTTAAAAATACAACCATCTAAACTTTCAAACAATTTAAAAATACAACCATCTATCATTTTCAAAAAATTTAAAAAAAGGGCAAAAAAACTTGCCCTCCGTAAAACATTCTTGGCAAATGCTTTCGACTTGGTTTGTCTTCCGCTGGCTCAAGGGTCCATCTGACCACAGATGCCTGGTCGGCAAAGCACGGTCAGGGCAGCTACAGCATGGGTCTCAGCAGGCTCCCACTTCGGGCCGGAATCCAACCTTCATTCCCCGCGGTGACAATGGCAGACTTGCCCTCCATAACGGATTCCCGTTAAAGGATTTAAAGTTAGTTCATTTCAATTAGGGCCGCAAAAGGTCCTCCTGAGTCCTGTATTGTTATTTTTGGTCACTACCTCGGGGCGGGCGTGCATGCCTGCCTGCTTCCCTCCTTGCCTGGATGTGTGGTGGTAGACGTTGATCAGGCTCCAACTCCGGAATGCAATACAAGAGGGAGCTCATCCTCAGAATCAGCTGGGGGCAGTGTCCGGCGCCATGTATCGCCAGCTATGGCCAGACAGCCAACATGCCCTTCAACGTCAGCTGCTGATGCCACCAGATGCCTGGTCTGCAAAGCACGGTCAGGGCAGCTACAGCATGGGTCTCAGCAGGCTCCCACTTCGGGCCGCAATCCAACCTTCATTCCCCGCGGTGACAATGGCAGACTTGCCCTCCATAACGGATTCCCGTTAAAGGATTTAAAGTTAATTCATTTCAAATACACAGCAGGGCCTCGAAAGTCCGCCTCCTGTATTGTTATTTTTGGTCACTACCTCGGGGCGGGCGTGCATGCCTACCTGCTGCCCTCCTTGGATGTGTAGTGGTAGCCGTTTCTCAGGCTCCACACCGGATTCCATCCCTCATTCCCCGGCCATTACCCGGGGTCACAAATGACAGACTTGCCCGCCTCCATATGATTCTCGTGAAAGGAATGTGGTGTCATCTTTGCCCGCCATAACTGGTTCTCGTTAAAGGATTTAAAGTACATTCATTTCAAATACACAGCAGGGCCTCGAAAGTCCTCCTCCTGTATTGTTATTTTTGGTCACTACCTCGGGGCGGGCGGGCGTGCATGCCTGCCCGCTGCCCTCCTTGGATGTGTAGTGGTAGCCGTTTCTCAGGCTCCACACCAGATTCAAACCTCTCATTCCCCGGCCATTACCCGGGGTCACAATGGCAGACTTGCCCGCCTTCACAGGATTCTCATTGTAGCGGTACTGAACAAGTACACAGCAAGTAGAAAATGTAAATTAAAAACAAAACGTAAGCTTTTTAACAATGCCATGGAAAGTTGAGAAGGAAGTCACACATTACCTGACATCACTGAGTGAGGAAGAGCAATCACGCCATGTTGCGCAGTAGTCCAGCATGGCCGTCACTACACAAACAGCTGTTTGCGGTGCGTTACACAGTGAGTTTGGTGTGTCAGTGTGAAGCAGTACTCTAATTACACTCCCTGTTTGATGTATACACATACAAGATGTTTGAAAGCACGTTAGGCCTGCAATTTAGCATTCAATGTGATTTCTGCCCTTAAAACGCTGCTTTGCGTCACATCCAGATTTTTCACCGGGACTTTTGGCATGTATCCCACTCCGCCATGCCCCCCTCCAGGTGTTAGACCCCTTGAAACATCTTTTCCATCACTTTTGTGGCCAGCATAATTTTTTCTATTTTTCAAAGTTCGCCTCCCCATTGAAGTCTATTGCGGTTCGCGAATTTTTCCGCGAACCGAACCTTCTGCGGAAGTTCGCGAACCCGGTTCGCGAACCGAAAATCTGAGGTTCGCGACATCTCTAATTATGATGCTGTGGAGCCATGGTGAAAAGAAAGTCTGCATTGCTTTATTACTATTAGGAGCTGTCCAGGTGCTGAATTTGAGTAACATAATGGGTTTTCCTCACACACTAACTGAAGGAAAAATCTGCTCAGGACAAATATACAGCTTACATATATATTTACACATGGATTTGACATTTTCAGTTTTTTTTTTGTCAAAAGTTTCCTGTTATATGGCTACAAATGAAAAAAAAATAGTAACATTTCGAATAAATGTGTACACATTTCTCCCAGAGTAAAATGCTTTATAAATTACTTTTCTCCTATATAACTGTCATGGTAGAAAGTAAAGATCTGACAGCGTTTGGACTAGTTCATCTTCTCATGGGGGATCCTCAATATTTCCTTTATTCTTCACAAAAGCACTCCCTGGAAAGAATCTGTACAAATATGTCCGTCAGCCCCCCAATTCGCTTGCGCACTGTTTTGGTAGAAACTGAGAAATTGTTGTTCAGGAAGTGTTTTTGAAAATAAGGAAAACCCTGTAAATCCCCCAAGAGGAGATGGACCAGTCCAAAACTTGCAAGACCTGCCGGATTTTTACAACCTATTGTAAGGGTAAGCGACACCAACAAAGGAAAAAATAAATGTATGGTGCATTTTGCTCTGGAAACAAATGCACGTTTTATACATATGCATACACATGCATTTTACAATAGTGGTCTATTCTGTGGTCTAAATCTGATTGAGAATCAAGAGTGTTATACTGCTCAAAGCAATACAATTAATACAATTCTATTTGCAACTGATTCCTGGCTGCTCCTCCCTTCCCCACCTTGATTAACCTCACAATCGATTAAATTGCCTGCAATGGATCAGAAGATGAATAATTGATACTTAGGGCAGACCACTGCCAACTTTGAATGAAGTTCATCAGCTGGAAAAATTAATAAATGTATGGCTGCCTTAGATCTGAAAAGAAACCTATATCGAGGCATACACAAATATATGCACACTTCAGAGGGATACATGAAATAATGGTCTTTTCAAAAGCCATAACTTCCTACATATAACAGGTTTCAAAGAGCTAATGGAATTTTAATTTGAGAAACCAGTGAGGTTTTTCTTGCTGCTAAGCGCCCTGTAAGACTCTTTGGTGTGTTCGTTTCTTGTGTAAGCGAGACAGATCTGCTGGAAAGATCTATTTCTGGAAGCCGGACTTGAAAGCAAATAGTGTGCCAGTCTTCTCCCGCACAGTAGTAGCCATAGCTAATTCGACAGGTTAATGAGCTACATCTCTGCATGGTTCCCAATATTCACCTCTGCTGTCAGAGGCTCGGGAACTTCCTCTTGGCTTTCACCTACTGGCTCATCTGCAGGAGACCTTTACTTCCCTAATTGTGTTTTTCTATACTGCACGCAGCAAAATCACAGCACATTTTAGTTTCAATTCCACTTTCATTAAAAACTGCTGCAAACATAGATTGGTGCTGACAAGTCTTTTAGTAATTTCATGCCATTACAAATTATTTTCCGGTTCAACTTGCAGACAGCTTTGAACTTACAAAACTGACAGCAAACTCAAGTTGCACTTTGTAACTATCTCACAGACAAATCAGAGACAACTCACAGATGGCTCAGCAATAAGTTTGCACTGGAGAATGTAAAGGGATATACAACATGTTTTAGGTGTAGCCCTTCCTAGGGTCTTACTATGGTAACACTACAATATTTAAAATACAGGCTGTCCAAAAAGAGGGAAGCCACTGATTGGGTATAATCATGTTACAGCAGTAAAATTGCCATGTGTAGGAAACGCAGGGTAATTCTACCATTGCTTACACCAGTTGCTATGTATCTGCGGGTAGCAAAAAATTTTGACATCCAAGTTTGGGTGTAATGGGAGATGGAGGGTTTCAGCCTATCCTCAGAGATATACCATGGGTGATGTGTGCAGGGCCCTCTGTATGCAGAGTGTGCCGCTGTATGTATGTACCTGTCCTCATTCTGGATTGTTTCCTCTAGTGTTCCATGCAGCTTTCTGAACACTAGACCTCTAGGCTCACTGCAAGCAAATAACAGTTAGCCTGGAGCTCTAACAGTCAGTTCAGAAACTGCATGGGACAATAGAAGAAGCAATCCGGCACGAGGACAGGTAAGTATCTTATAATACAGTGCTGGGCACGTGTATTACAACCACTGTCACGTGCAGCGGACTCTTTTTTAAGAATCAGGGAATTACTGGTACATGCTAAAGCACACTCATACATGGACTCTGCACTTTCTAAAAATCAGCGCTTTACATGTGGTGGTGGTGAAGGCGGTACATTGGGAGGTGGGAGTCAATCAACTGGCCCATTTTAAGGTCAAAAGTTACCTTCTGCCACCCCACAGCACGTTTGTATGATCCGTTAGTGAAAGGAGTACAGGAATAGGAGACGTCAGACTATGTAAAGGTGCCCATTAACAGTACAACTTTGTGGCTGATCGACCATTTCCAATCTCTGCATTGATCAATCAGAAATAATCTGTCATGCCCATTTTTTTGCAGATGCCTCCTGAAATGCAGCAACCCCATATAGACTATTGTTGCATACTTTTTTTGCATACGTTTTTCTCAGTACGACAAAACGTTACAGATTTTTGCAAGTGTGATCCCACCCTCAGAGATGAGTCTAGCCTGTGACTTGCTTAAAGTGAACCTGATGTGAGGGTTTTATGGAGGCTGAAATATTTATTTGCTTTTAAGCAATACCAGTTGCCTGGCTGTCCTGCTGAACCTCTGCAAGGAGGAGAAAGGACACTAGTACAACAATTGCATGCCTAATGACCGCAGTCTATTGAAAACAATTTCTTGTAGTAAATGGCCATTACGTTTTAGTCTGGCCAGATGGAAAGCATTACTGTTCTATTTGAGCCACTGAAGATACATGGCAGAGAATACATGACTTGTGTAGCCGATAAAACGATGTGTCCGGCTCTGAATACTTAACCGTCAGCCATGATGTTTACAGAATATATGGATTCCGAAGAACAATAGTTCTTACTTTCCATTCAAACTTTTAGCCTATCGGAGAAGAGATTGGGCTCTATAAACTACAGCAAGCGCATTGTTTGCTGAGGTTGTGTTTCTCTCCACTGGCAGAGCTTAAGTGGAAATGAAGGTCGGCTCAGACTGGCTTTTCCTTAAATGATGAACGGCCTTGTATAGAATCCTGCTTGTTTATGCAGCAAATGCTAAGGAGCAAATCAGCCTTGAAACAGATATTTCATCTGTATGCGCAGATGTTATGTGTTGCATGACATGTGTACTTGTTCCACGCCGCACCATGAAACATAAAAAACATTTCTCTTCCTCCTGACCTTTTCCATTACCCACTCTACTTATGCCGTGGTGAAGTGGCTTTATTGAGCTGTGTGCATTTTCTCTTCAAGAACAATCGTAATTTCCGAAACCCATGGAAATGCACTCCAGGCACAAATCTGATTATACCAATCTGAAAGCTTAAAGAGGTACTGTAGTGATTTCAAACAGCTCAAAAATGAGGATTTACAATGCGTATAGTTTTGAACAATAAAACATAACCTTTTATTAATATTATTATTTAGCATTTATATAGCACCAACATCTTCCACAGCACTGTACAGAGTACCATATTTTTCAAATCATAAGAAGCTCCAGACCAAGAAGCACCTAGGTTTCGAGGACGAGAACCAGGGTAACAAAATATAAACTAAGCCTGGTGTGTCCATAGTGCAGGAGCGTCTTGTGGATTTTTTTTCCCTCAATACCTTCCAATTATTTCCCTCTTGTGTCCTTCTCTGTCCCTCCTATGTCTCCTCTGTCTCCCTTTGTCTCTTTTGTTCCCCTGTATCTCTCCTTTCCATGTGTCGTCCTTTACCCCTCCCCATGTCTCTTCTGTCTCCATACCCCCTTGTCACTTCTGTCCCTGGTATGGCCTCTGTTCCCTGCTCCATCTGTCCCCCAGTGTGGCCTCTGTCTCCCTGCCCCGTGTACCTTCTGTCCCCAGCATGGCATCAGTCTCCCTGCACCATCTGTCCCCAGTGTGGCCTCTGCCCCCCTGCCCCTTCTGTCCCAGTGTGGCCTCTGTCTTCCTGACCCTGTGTCCCATCTGTCCCTGGCGGCTTGTGTCCCCCTGCCCCCATGTCCCTTCTGTCCCTGGCGGCTTGTGTCACCCTGCCCCCATGCCCCTTCTGTCCCTGGCAGCCTTTACCCCCATAGTAGGTGAGATCAGAGTCATATCCAGGGAAAACAGCGCATATGGCAAGCAATGAAAAAGTGCCCCCTTCCCCCACATAGGACTTAATACTATAAGAATATCAGCTACAACACAGAAGATAATCTTCAGAATCTCTCTCAGCACAGGCATGGGCTGGCATGGATTCTGTGTGCATCTGCAGTGTCTGGAAAAATCATACAGATCAAGAATAGAAAGCTTTTTCTCTCCGTGCTCTAAGTTGTCAGTCTTTCAGGACAGGGAAAAGAAACTTCTCCCCCCACTGGGCCCCCTGCCGCTTCTGGGCCCCCCTGCAGCTGCATCCCTTGCAGGATCTATTGTTACACCCCTGCTTACCTAAGGAGAGGGAAGGTTCCGGGTCCTATAGAGCCATCCTGTTTCTCTTCTGGTCCCTGCATTCCTTGCAGGCTTCCCGTTAGCAGTCTACGACTGATTAGTCAGAGACTGCTCTATTCCGCTTTTGAGGGCTTCGGAAAGACTCTGGCTCCTGAAGACAGGCTACTCCATACTGTGAACACGCGTACTGTGCAGAGCTGCCCATCTTTGGGAGGACTCGAGATCCCTAGACTCAAGCTCCCTAGACGGAGAAGCCTACAGGGGAACGGGGGGACCATGAGGAGAATGGGAAGGCTCTATAGAACCCAGTCTTCCCTCTCATTAGCTGAGTATCTGTTTTTTTTTTTTTTATTTCGCTTCAGATTTTCTTTAAAGGACATCCAACCTAAAGTAAAAACTGCAGGAAATTGAGTTTGTTATATACACAGGGTGTTGCTTTGCACTCAAGGTTATGCACCCAACTAATACGGTAATGTGTGACACTCCAAACTTACCCACACCTAACTAGAAATTGTGGGTGTAAACAAGGACATTCCGAGCCATCAATGGGTAATCAGTGCAGTACAGAATTGTAGGGCAAGAGCCAGTCCAGTAACAATCCAAGGTCATACACAAAAGATCAGGATATCTCAGTACAGAAGGCGAGAGCAAGGTCAGGGATATCCAAGTCGGTCCAGGCAGCAATCCAATTGGAGGTCAATAGAGCAGGCAAGGAAAATACACAGGAGATCAAGATATATGAAGCACACCCAGCAGTACCCTAAGGTAACTAACGCTATCACAGGCAACTGGTTCAGAGCAGAAGCGACCTTTTAACTCAGCATCCACCAATCACAGGCCGACCCCCCCCCCCCCCCCCCACACACACACACACACACACACACACACACACACACACACACACATCCAATTCTGCACAGCCTACTTCCCCCTTAGCTGTCAGCCACTAAACTCACCAGTGTCTTAGTGAATAGGATGGGCGCGTGATTATGTGCGCCTGTCCTCTGATTGAGCCAGAGTGTGCTCGTGCGGCCCTGCTTAGTGGAGCACTGGAGTTGCAGAGCATTTGCACACACACAGCGCAGACCCAGAAGAGTCATGATCCAGCCTACCACCAGTGGGGGATGGCTGCATTGCTGGATCCAGCAGATGAGTTCCTGACATGGTGCAAGCCTAGAGACACATATCTCAATCATCTCAATGGTCAAACTAAAGTGAGAGGGATATGGAGGCTGCCATATTTATTTACTTTGAAACAATGCAAATTACAGTGGGATGCGAAAGTTTGGGCAACCTTGTTAATCGTCATGATTTTCCTGTATAAATCGTTGGTTGTTACGATAAAAAATATCAGTTAAATATAGGAGATGCAAACAGTGATATTTGAGAAGTGAAATTAAGTTTATTGGATTGACAGTAAGTGTGCAATAACTGTTTAAACAAAAGTAGGCAGGTGCATAAATTTGGGCACCACAAAAAAGAAATGAAATCAATATTTAGTAGATTCTCCTTTTGCAGAAAAAGACAGCCTCTAAACGCTTCCTGTAGGTTCCTATGAGAGTCTGGATTCTGGTTGAAGGTATTTTGGACCATTCCTCTTTCCAAAACATCTCAAGTTCATTCAGGTTTGATGGCTTCCAAGCATGGACAGCTCTCTTTAACTGACACCACAGTTTTTCAATTATATTCAGATCTGGGGACTGAGATGGCCATTCCCGAATATTGTACTTGTTCTTCTGCAAGAATGCCTTAGTGGATTTTGAGCAGTGTTTAGGGTCGTTGTCTTATTGAAAGATCCAGCCCCGGCGCAGGTTCAGCTTTGTCACGGATTCCTGGACATTGGTCTCCAGAATCTGCTGATACTGAGTGGAATCCATGTTTCCCTCAACGTTGGCAAGATTCCCAGTCCCTGTATTGGCCACACAGCCCCACAGCATGATGGAGCCACCACCATATTTTACTGTAGGTAGCAGGTGTTTTTCTTGAAATGCTGTGTTGTTTTTCCTCCATGCATAATATCCCTTGTTATGTCCAAATAACTCAATTTTAATTTCAGCAGTCCACAGCACCTTATTCCAAAATGAAGCTGGCTTGTCCAAATGTGCTTTAGCATACCTCAAGTGGCTGTTTGTGCTGTGGGCAGAGAAAAGGCTTCCTCTGCATCTCCTTGTGTAAAGAGCGCCGAATGGTTACACGATGCACAGTGACTCCATCTGCAGCAAGATGATGTTGTAGGTCTTTGGTGCTGGTCTGTGGGTTCACTCTGATTGTTCTCACCATTCGTCGCTTCTGTTTATCCGAGATTTTTCTTGGTCTGCCACTTCGAGCGTTAACTTAAACTGAGCCTGTGGTCTTCCATTTCCTCAATATGTTCCTAACTGTGAAAACAGACAGCTGAAATCTCTTAGACAGCTTTCTGTATCCTTCCCCTACACTATGATGGTGAACAATCTTTGTCTTCAGGTCATTTGAGAGTTGTTGTGAGACCCCCATGTTGCTACTCTTCACAAATTTGAAAGAGGAGGGAAACTTACAATTGACCCCCTTAAATACTCTTTCTTATAATTGGATTCACCTGTTTATGTAGGTCAGGGGTCATTGAGCTTACCAAGCCAATTTGAGTTCCAATAATTAGTTTTAAAGGTTTTGGAATCAATAAAATGACATGCCCAAATGCCCAAATTTATGCACCTGCCTAATTTTATTTAAACAATCATTGTGTAAATGCAATAAACTTAATTTATCTTCTCAAATATCACTGCATGTGTCTCCTATATGATATATTTAACTGACATTTTTTTATCATAACAACCAACGATTTATACAGGAAAATCATGATGATTTACAACGTTGCCCAAACCTTTGCATCCCACTGTACCTGGCTGTCCTACTGATTCTATGCCTCTAATACTAGTCATCAACCCTGGATAAGCATGCAGATGGTTTGCTTGAATTTTATTTGACTACATTTGCATGCTTGTTTCAGGTGTGTGATTCAGACACTAGTTACATAGTTATTTGGGTTGAAAAAAAGACATACGTCCATCGAGTTTAACCAGAAAACAAAGTACAACACCAGTCTGCACCCTCACATATCCCTGCTGATCCATAGAAAGGCGAAAAACCCTTGCATGCATGGTCTAATTAGCCCCAAAAGGGAAAAAAAACCTTCCTGACTCCAGATGGCAATCAGATAAAATGCCTGGACCAACACCACTGGGCATTACCGAGTAATTATAGTCATGGATGTCTTTCAATGCAAGGAAAGCATCTAAGCCCCCTTTAAATACAGATATAGAATTTGCCAAAACTACTTCCTGTGGCAATGCGTTCCACATCTTAATCACTCTTACTGTAAAGAACCCTTTCCTAAATAAATGGATAAAACGTTTTTCCTCCATGCGTAGATCATGTCCTCTAGTCCTTTGTGAAGGCCTAGGGACAAAAGTTCATCCGGTAAGCTTTTATATTTCCCTCTGATGTATTTATACATGTTAATTATATCCCCTCTAAGGCGTCTTTTCTCTAAAGTAAATAAACCCAGTTTAGCTAATCTTTCCTGGTAAGAGACCTTCCATTCCTCTTATCAATCTGGTTGCTCGTCTCTGCACCTGCTATAAAACTGCAATATCTTTCCTGTAATGTGGTGCCCAGAACTAAATTCCATATTCCAGATGTGGCCTTACTAGAGAGTTAAACAGGGGCAATATTATGTTAGCATCTCGAGTTTTTATTTCCCTTTTAATGCATCCCAGAATTGTATTAGCTTTAGCTGCAGTGGCTGGGCATTGAATACGATTATTTAACTTGTTGTCGATGAGTACTCCTAAGTCCTTCTCCAAGTTTGATGTCCCCATCTGTATCCAGTTTATTTTGTATGGTGTTAGACCAAAATGCATGACTTTACATTTTTCAACATTGAATTTCATCTGCCATGTATGTGCCCATATAGCCATCCTATCCAGATTCTGTTGCAATATGTTATCTTCCTGAGAGTTGATGATTCTGCACAATTTTGTATCATCTGCAAAAATAGCAACATTGCTCACTACTGCATCTAGTAGATCATGAATAATTAAATTGAAGAACACTGGACCCAGTACAGACCCCTGTGGGACCCCACTGCTAAGGGCCCATTTCCACTGTTGCGACGTGATTTCGCCGGCATCCCGACGCTTGTAAAAACGCATGCGGATGCGTTTCCGTATGCGTCTTTACCCGCGATTTCGCGTGCGATTTCGCATGGCAGGGTGCCATGCGAAATTAACCATGACTCTGCCAGGGCAAAATAACATTGAAAAAGGTGCGAAATCGCACGCGAATCGCGGGTAAAAACGCATGTAAAAAACGCATGCGTTTTTCCTATTAAATACATTAGCGGCGATTCGCATGGATTCCCGACGCAGGCGAATTCTGTGGGTCCCGTCGTGCAGATTTGGCCCACCGCCAAATCGCTCCCACACGCCGCACATATGGAAACAGCCCCGGCCACTTCAATGTACCAAGCGAATCCGCATGTCGGCGCCGCATGCGGATTCGCTATGGTGGAAACGAGCCCTAACAGTCACCCAGTTGCCTGGCTGTCCTCCTGATCCTGTGTCTCTAATACAGTGATACATAAAAGATCAACAGGAAGCCGGGTAACTGGTATTGTTTAAAGGACACCTAAGGTGAGAGTGATATGGAGGCTGCCATATTTATTACCTTGTAAACAATGCCAGTTTCCTGGCAGCCCTGCTGATCTTCCCAAATACACAGTGTCTGAGTTAAAACCCTGGAAGAAGCACATGGCTAATCCAGTAAAACCTGAATCATCTCAATCAGAGTACTTGATCTGCATATGCTTGTTCAGGGTCTATGGCTAAAAGTATTAGAGACAAAGGATCAGGAGGACATCCAGGCAACTGGTATTGTTTAAAAGGAAATAAATATCACAGCCTCCATATGACTCTCACCTCGGGTTCCCTTTAAAAGGAAATGCTGTCAATTTGGCAGCCTCCATATTCTTCTCCCTTCAGTTGTCCTTTGAAAAGGATTTATGAGTAAAAATATTTTAAATCCCGAAGGATCTTGTGAAGATGAACATTTGGCAAGTTATAGAAGGGTAATCCATATATATACTGGTAGTAAGGCAGTCCAAATCAGAAATCTACTGGTCAGAAAAATATTAGCTGTGGTGATTAATGGTTTTAGCATGAAGAGGAAAATACATCAGACTCTGCTGTATTTGCCTCCCAAATGAGAAAATAACAAATAAAAATGATTGTGTGTGTTGTTTGCTTAGCAAACTGCTTTTTTTATGCTGCGTGTCCTGATTTTATAATATGGTACAATTATACTTTCTGCATTTCCTAAAAAGAGCAAGGCTTAATGTATTTATTGTGCCTAACAGTTTTCCTCTCACCCAGGAGCGAAAATTATTCCTTTTGATTTCTTAATGGTTTCTAAATAATGAAAGTGTTACATTAAAAAAGAAACAAGCAAACAGATTTATTAGTTGGACGCAGTAGACCACAGGAAGTTTTACTATTCCCAATTCCGATCTGCTACTCTAAAGTAAACCTAACGCCGCAGGAATTGAAAAGATGCCATTGTTCATTTTTTATTTTTAGATGTTGTTTTCCTTGCTGTCTTGACTTACCTGTTTTTCAGAAAAGAATTGGACAACTTTATAAACGGCTAAAGTGAACCTGAACCAAGTCAAATTATTTAAAATAAATACATGATGTACTGTTCCTGCACATGAATATCAAATACTCACCTCGCCAACTGTTCCTTTCAGATGCTCACCATTTTTTTTAACGACCACTTCCAGTTCTAACTAGATGTGGTCAGAACTGGAGGCCTTGGAGCCCTTTTCCACTATATCAGTTACAGTCAGTTATAACTGAAAGAACAACTGATGTGTAAGGTAATGTCCATGTTTTTCCTATGACTTAAGTAGATTAATATGGCTCAATGGAGTAGGAGGACTTGAAACACCCAGAGTTACAGGGTGCCCAGATAGCTCATGGTGAACCAGAACTCCTAGGAGCATGTTCAAGTCTTACCCCATAGAGCCTTATTAATCCATGCCATGCACTGATGAGGAACAACCAATCCAAAACAGTCTATATACATGTTGGATTAGTTTGGTTCTGTAATATTAACAAACTAACACATCATTGCAGTTCTGGAGGTGTGTTTAGCTATCAGGGACAACAAAGAGATGTTTTGCATATTCAATAGTGATGCACGTCAGATTTCACTCCAACCTGAATGATTGCAAATACCTTTTTGTTTTAAGAAGACAAACTTCTGTTTTGCATAGCATTTTAGTAAGGAGGCTTTTTGGTCTCTTTCAGTCCATTACACACTCCTTGGAGTTCTGTCTCACCATGAGCTGGCCGGGCAGTCTGTAACATATGGGTTATCAGCATGAGGTCAAGTAAACACAAAAGGTAGCCATACACTGGTCGATTTGCCATCAGATTCGACCAACAGATAGATCCCTCTCTGATCGAATCTGATCAGAGAGGGATCGTATGGCTACCTTTACTGCAAACAGATTGTGAACCGATTTCAGCCTAAAACCGTTCACAATCTGTTGTGGTGGTGCTGCCGCCGCTCCCCCCCCCCCCCCCTGCATACATTACCTGCTCTGCCGGCGCAACTCCAGTCCCCAGGTCTCCGCTGTCTTCTCTGCTCTGGTCTCCAGGTCCGGCATGCTTTACTTCTTCCTGCCCGGCAGGAAGTTTAAACAGTAGAGCGCCCTCTACTGTTTAAACTTCCTGCCGGGCAGGAGAAACTGAAGCATGCCGGAGACCAGCGCGGACACAGAGCAGCGGTGACCGGGGGTAGTCACACCGGCGGAGCAGGTAATGTATTGCCGCTCTATTGCGTCGGTCGTCGGGCACTCGAACGCCGCTAGCGACGCGCTCTCTACCCGCGGGCGATCGACGGTAATTTTCCGCAAGGAGCGATAGACGGGATCGGACGAAATGGATCGAAATTCGGCGTGTAGCGCGAACGATTGGCAGCAGATTCGATCCCAGTGATCGAATCTGCTGACGAAACGGCGGCAAATCGGGCCAGTGTATGGCCAGCTAAAGTGTTGTTGGCTTTGGCATGTCATTATTGCAGATTAGCCAAAACCAAATCAATATGTCAATATTCATGAAAGAATTTGGGAGCTTGGTGGTCTTTAAATGCCCTGGCCGCCTACCAACCAGTGGCCTTGGAGGGGTGAGGGACTCTGTCAACCATTTTGCTTGTGAATGCCTTCATCGCCTCATATTCGGCCATATCCAGGGTAGTAAAGAGAAGACATGTAACCTCCCCAAGTCCATTGTAAAGTGCAATTGGAGCTATTAGAGTCAGTCAGTCTTGACCGACAGGAAGCCCCGTGGCAAGTTACAATGCTTTTGCCACAGTTGGTCTGACTCTTGAAAGACTAGAAGCCCCGGGTGAAGTTGCAACGCTTCTGAATGAGCTCGCTGTACAGCCGGACTACTGCTGGATATATACATGCTGTGCCCCTGGCAAATATACCTATTATTTACATTCAAAGATCTCAAGACAGATCTCAGACTGTTTCCTGTATGCTTGTGAACCTCAACAGAGCATGATAGTGTCACTACATAACTAACCCTACTGAAAAAAAACAACACAAAAGGGTCACTTTGATAGCTTTCTAAGACTGCAGCTAGAGCTCAGCTTATAATGTAATGTAACACCAGTCCAAGTGACAGGAGTGTGAAGATTTCACAGAGGCCAGGCTGAAATTGAATAACCCATTATGACATATTATTATTTGTATTAAATCTTGCAGTTGTAGTACTGACACTCGTGTACATGCTGTATCACCCCTTTGCATAGCTTCTATATTGTCAGTGGAACACCTCTTCAGCTATTCTCAAGTCTATCTGTTCAAGTAAACATATAAACATCTGGTGAACAAATGTTTTCACGTTCCCTTATCAGCAGGAAACAAAGCAAGCGCTCACCAATATGGGCCGCATCTGAATGACTCACCACCTCATATGCACCGCTTAAATAGCTCAAATACACACTCAGCAATCAGACAGATGTAAAACATATGCAAAACTAAACTAAATACTTACCATGCAAAACAGGATAGCACAATGGGTGCTGCTAGCCTGGTAGTTACAGAACTGTGGATACAAAATATAGGTAAAAGGCTGCGCATCCCTGACCCAATACTGTACAATTGAATGGTTAATCGCTGTGGCGCACACCGCCCCCCCTGGACTAAAATGTACGCCCGCATCCAAACAATGCAATACTGGTCTATGGAGAAATTTTAGCTTCCATCATAGTTTTGCATGCAAAAATATAGATATACTGGACATCTGCACCAACGTTGAGGTAAATCTCCAGAGCAGATGTCCTAACACTAAACTGACCTAAGTTAAAAGCAAATGTCTTTACCCTGGCAGCTGCTATGCTAAAATGTGTAACTTACATTCAATACAGACAGCAGGAAACAAAGGAAACAAAGCAAGCGCTCACCAATATGGTAAGTATTTACTTTAGTTTTACATATGTTTTGCATCTGTCTGATTGCTGAGTGTGTATTTGAGCTATTTAAGCGGTGCATATGAGGTGGTGAGTCATTCAGATGCTTCCCATATTGGTGAGCGCTTGCTTTGTTTCCTGCTGTCTGTATTGAATGTAAGTTACACATTTTAGCATAGCAGCTGCCAGGGTAAAGACATTTGCTTTTAACTTAGGTCAGTTTAGTGTTAGGACATCTGCTCTGGAGATTTACCTCAACGTTGGTGCAGATGTCCAGTATATCTATATTTTTGCATGCAAAACTATGATGGAAGCTAAAATTTCTCCATAGACCAGTATTGCATTGTTTGGATGCGGGCGTACATTTTAGTCCAGGGGGGGCGGTGTGCGCCACAGCGATTAACCATTCAATTGTACAGTATTGGGTCAGGGATGCGCAGCCTTTTACCTATATTACGTTCCCTTATCATATAGATGACATAGATGGATTTACACAGCTGTATTCAAGACTGGGGGAGAGAGTCATGGAAGAGGTGGTGAAAATAAACCTATGTTTGTGTTACTAGACTGAGAGAATCTCATCACATTTAGACTCCCCCCTAATGGCCCATACTCACGAGCTACAATTGTCGCCGCCACACGCGGCGCGCGCGTTGCCGCGCGCGTGTTGCTGCGACAGGTTGCCCGTGAGTATGGGCCGTCGCACGAGCGCGCATCCCGAACTGTCGCCCGCCGCTGATGTCGCTAGGCGATTGAAAGTTTCAATCGCCTGGCGACAGTCGCCGCCGCACCTCCGCCGCAACTGTCGCTAGTCCGCGTGAGTACGCGGACTAGCGACAGCAACCTCCATTGAGAATGCGGAGCTTCCGGCGGGGGGAGGAGGAACGTCGGCGACAGCTTCCGTCGCGCCGCTGGTCCCTCTTCCACGTGTGTACGCGGAGGGACCTGGCGAGGAGCTGTCGCCGGCCTGTCGCCCACACGCTCACGTGTGCTGGCGACAGGCAACTTTTGCTGCCCGTGAGTATGGGTCATTAGAGTTCCAAAGAAAGGTGTGAGGTGGGTTGCTACTCTCCCTCCATAGCAATACATCTATTTGGTTATTTTATCAATTGCAGAGTGCAAAAGTGATTTTAAACAGAAGATTAAACATGATCTCCTCGGAGAAAAGGTGATCTATGGTGGTTGAAAGGAGCAAGCAGCCCTCCGGGATCATTTCTGGAGTTAGGTTTTAACTCTGGCATAACCTTCTACAGGCTTTGCAATCTCGATAAATAGCTACATTAGTATAAACATGTATGAAAGCACCACACTTCTATGACTATACAGTATTTTACATCTCACACTACTGGATCTATTTATGGATCTATTTCTCCCCGGCAGTAAAAAGAGAAAGAATTCTGTACTTTTGTGTTGAGTTACGCAGATGGCATGTGCATAGTGTCCCCTGGGAAGTCTCCGAATATTTGTGATGTCTTGGAAATAACATTTAAATTAGCTTAATTACTTCATGTCAGCTTGATAAGTCGCTGTTTCTAATGCGGAATCTGCCAGCTGCAATTAATGGCTAGTGCTACTAATTTGGTTGATGAAGTGCCCCCGTTGCAGAAAGAATGAAGCTGGTTTTATGACTTACAGTAGTTCAGCAGAGAAGTCTTGTCCTAGAGGAATGTACAGCTGAAGGATCAGGAACCTCTGGATCAGCCCAACTAAAGATGATAAAATGGAGATGTATGAATAATGTTTTGTGACTGAATATGCCATTTGTCTAACAAATATGTAGTATTGTATGCTCAGGGAACACTAGAAATTTTCATGAATCCAAGGAAAAAATGTATCATTAGACATGAAAACCTGAATGCCTCTTCTGGGCTACTATCCACGGCTCTCCTTCAGGCAATCATAAACAGTCATCATGGTTCAAAGACTGCCCTGAAACCAAGAGAAGTAGGTAGTAGCCAGTGTAGGTTGTAGAGCAGGGGTCTCAAACTCAATTTACCTGGGGGCCGCAGGAGGCAAAGTCAGGATGAGGCTGGGCCGCATAAGGAATTTCACAATCGCGGCGCATCGCTGCCTCTGCCCGCCCCTCTCACTCTTCCTTCACAGAGAGGGGCGGGGAGAGGCGGCGATCCGTGCTGTTATTGACGTCAGGAGACTTCCAGGAAATGCCGGCGGATTGCCCCCGGGCGATTTGGGGGCTCTGCAGCCCTCGTTTAGCGGCGGGGATGCGGTGGATTACTTGGGAGCACTGAAGCGAACTATAAGGAAGCTTTTGCTTGTGAGGGCCACAAAATATTGTATCGAGGGCCGCAAATGGCCCGCGGGCCGCGAGTTTGAGACCCCTGTTGTAGAGTGATATCTACCATGATGTCCCAGGGACAGCAATAGCAGATGCACTCTGAATGTCACAAACTTATAATTGCAGTGCAATTTTCTGTATTAAAATGTCCTTATTTAGTCGCATCACAATTCCCCACTGTGAACAGGGCCTTAATATGATGTTGCTCAGTGAAACTTACTAGTAGAGATGAACAATGTGATGCTATTTTTTTTATTTATTGCAAATTTTGGTGCGAATTCTATGCATTTCATTTACAAACTGCATGTCATTTGTAACAAATTGGGAGATTAGCATTTCAATGATCTTCTGTAGGCAGGTTATAGGTTGCCCCTATACAGGTCAGACAAGTATAGTAGCCAGGTATAGGTGCCCCCAGTATAGGTAGCCAGGTAGGTGCCCCCAGTATAGGTAGCCAGTATACTCTAGTTGCCCCAGTACAGGTAGCCAGATAGGTGCCCGTGCCCCCAGTAGGTGGCCAGCCTGCTCCCCCTCCCTCACTGTGGCTGCCACTTGTCCTACCTTCTCGGTAGCCACCTCCTCTATGACAGTGCCTGGCCCCTCGCTAGTAGGCAAGATGCAAGTCTTTGAAATTTTAAGAAGAGAGCATTTAAGCGCTTGGGTAAACATCCATGTAAACTAGGTCTAAAATGTTGCTACAAACTTCCACCTTACTAGCTTGTAGCTTCCAAAGAAATGTCCCTGAGCACATTTGAAAATATGGGCCAAATAGTGTACTGTGAGTATAAATCAAGATTTTTTTTTTTGCTCCTAAAATTAATCCCAACCTCCCCAGTACAAAATCTCGGTTTATAGTCAGGTCACCTCAGGTTGCCTGGTGCACTGAGCTCCCGTAAACTTGCTGTGTGTAGGCAATTTAACTAGCGGAGGGACAGCACTGTCCATTAACCCATTAGCGACATGTGTAATTCTGCTGTAACTTGCGTGTTGCTATAATAATGTGGGTTACCCCTGCTTTTCTTCCAAATACCATGCGCATTGCTACTTCTATTTTCTTTATTTTTATTAAAAGGTTAATGTGCTGTGGTTTTAAGGAATGACCAACAGGAGGCCAGGCCTGCCTATTTAGTAGGCAGCCCTGGCCTCTCGCAAACTGTGAATCCTAGTTATAGCCTAGTTGTGTTGAAGCTGATTGTGGAACGAATGTCACTGGGATATTTTTATGTCACTCACTGTACAAAAGTGACACAATCTTATGATGACAGACACAAGAAAAATGACTCCTTTATGTATGGACAAATATATTACTAAAAAACTTGTATTTTATTTTTTATTTTATTTTTTTAACAAAAGTACCAAAAGATTGTAGTAACGGGCAGAAAAGGGTTTTATAAAATGTAGCAGTCCAGCTGCCTGCATGTTCCAATATGGTGTAAATACTGCCCCATATTACACAAAAGCGATCAGTTACAAGTCAATTGCGGTATAACAAGGTTATATTGTGTAAATGAGACAGCACAGTTGTTGACTGCCTGGTCTAATATGTTGCACAAGCAGTATGATAAGCTCCACAGAACAAGGTAATGAACAGTAAACGTGGTTTATGGCTATGTTGTGCAGCACTGGTCTAAAATGATGGAAATGCAGATCTAAAAGCCCCAGTGCAAAAGCCAAAGAACAATGAAGGTGCTTTGCAACCATTCTGTGCACACCATGCATGACTAGGGATGATGGCCTTGTCTTTTATGCTGTAAATGTAGTAGAGTAAGTCTCATAGAACAAAGCAATGAACCCTAATGCTGGGAATACACAATGAGATGTTTCAGTTGATTTACTGTCCGATCTTCTTTCCGATTTTTTTGTTATCTTTTCTTATCGATTTCCATTCACTTCTATCAGAAAAACGATCGAAAATAAGATCGAACATGTCAGAAATGATCTATCGAACCATCTATCTAACACAAAATCTAATGGTGTATTCCCAGCATAAGGGCCGGTTCACACTGGAGTGCTTTTCAAGAGTGTTTAAGGGTTTCGCTGACTACCAGCAATCAGCAAAGAGCTGTGACAATGCACCCGTATGGGACGCAGTGCATGTAGCATTTTAGGAGCAATTGTAATTCGATTCTTATTCCCCAAAAAATAATTGCAAAGCACAATCTGCAAAAATCACACAAAAAATTGCAATGTGAAATTGCAAATATTAGGCGGTAGCATTTTTTGTATTACAGGTGTGAATGGGGCCCAACAAGTGTTTTTACAACACAACTAAACACACTAGGGCTTACTTCACAGACTATGGCTAAACTGAACTGTAAATGTTATAGTATCATCCTCCAACAATAAAAACCACTACCCTTATAAATGGTCTTTTTAACTATCTCTCTCACACAGCACTATCTAACAAGCTAGACTACCAGGTAACAGCTAGCAAGTGCTGGTGGCCAGGAAATGGCTGGTATTGGCTCTGACCTATATGCAATTCACTTTTTCTTTTGAGTTATCTCCTAAGAGATAATGTTCATATTTTGTTTAAAATTACTTTTCAGCATTTTACAATTGAAAAAAATCAAAAAAGTACCCCAAAGTTTTTGAAAAAGTACTATCAATTATTTTGAGTATTTTCTTGATGGCTGGTGGTTTAAAATGTACTTTATGACAAGGTGTGAAAATATCATCTGGGAGAAAGTCAGGAGAAAGAGTTAATTGCATATGGGCTTCTAAGTGGTGCCAAATATCAGGTGTTTAGGGCTGTCCAGTAGGATACCTGGCATAATAAACATGTTGGCCAGAGTCCATGTGTAGACACACCTCTCCCTACACAGGATTCCTTGTCCCTACTCTTTGCCAACTGCTGACTGGCTGCTGCATAGGTCTGAGGCATAATGGGATTTCCTACCAAATTTCTCAAAAACATCACCACCTCCTGTAAGTGTCATTGAATTAAATGCAGAAAATTGATAAAAGAAGTAATATGTAGGTGACTGAAGTCACATAATGTTGCTAAGTGTTCATCCTTACAGTTTTATAATTGGATTTACTCCATTAAATTTTAGTATTCAGGAACTGTGTTCCAGTTTTTAGTTGTAATATTGTATGATGGATGACAATGCGAGAATTTGGAGCGGGAAGGCTTTATATTAATGCTTGCAATAAACAAATTAAAGGCTCATTTATTGTAAGGATATATTAATTTACTTTACAAAACTCTGCTGATAGAAATAATTGAAAATATGCTGGTAAATTCAGAATCATTAATCTCCAAACCATTAACACAGGATCGTAGTATTAATTTATCTCTCATATTACATTGTGTATAGGCCGGAAAACCTCTAAACATACTGGTTTCATGCACAGAAATGTGTCTTAGTTGCATTCAGTGAATTATACCTCCAAACCACCATCATTTTTAGTTGCCACGTACCAGTTTGGGGGGCAAAGTATATGATGTTAAAGGGACTCCGAGCAGTGCAGAAACTATGGAAAGATGCATATCATTTTAAAGCTCTCTTTCTCCTCTTTCCAATGATATATAAACTGCCGCCCTACGCCTTATAGTTTTTGCTATTTTCGCGATTGAAATTGCAGCTGCCGCAATTTCGATCGCGAAAATAGAGAAAATTAAAAGGCGTAGGGCGACGATTTAGGGGTCGTCAGAAAGAGGAGAAAGAGAGCTTTAAAATGATATCCATCTTTCCATAGTTACATTGTATTACACAGGGCGACTTTAGTCAGCAGCTCCATTCAGCAGAAAAAGTTGCCCTGTGTAATACCCTGTGCCGCGGCAATTTCAATTGCGAAAATAGAGAAAACTAAAAGGCGTAGGGCGGCGGTTTATATATCATTGGAAAGAGGAGAAAGAGAGCTTTAAAATGATATGCATCTTTCCATAGTTTCTGCACTGCTCTGAGTCCCTTTAAATGCTTCCTCATAAGTAGGGATGAGCAGAGAACTTGCCTTATATGCACATTTCCTTCATCCAGGAAAAGGAAGCAGCAGCCAGCCAATTAATCATCATCCCAGAATGGTTCTTTGATTTGCTAGCTGATATCGTTGAATTTAAGGTGAATTTATATACATCTATAATGTATATAAGATGTGCTGACTGATCTTGGGACTACAATGAAAATGTTTATTCTATATGAGTAATAATAGATGTGCATTTTAGACTGCTAATGGATATAGCTGGAAACGTATGGCTAGCAGAACAAGTTCCAAAAGAGAACTCAAGCCTTGAAAAATGATTTGTTTTCCCATTCTGTGAGATAGGAAAGGGAAAAGAGGAACGAGAGCATCAGTATGCATCGGTAAACTACTGATACACTTCTAGAATGGGGAAAAAAAAACTGTTTATGAAGGGACCTATCCATGGGAGTATGGAGCCTGGGGCATGCTTGTTACGGTCAGGTCTGGTCCTGCAGGTAGCGTGTGTCTGCGGCTGCTGTATCCTGGACCTGGATGGTTTTGTCTTGCAGCAGCTTGGTCTCCAGCAAGTTCACCTGCACTAGTTATTTCAGTGTTTAAAGATTATATTTATTTCAGATTATTACAATACTAATGTGTTTTGCAATAAACTACCCCGTTTCCACATGATTAAACAAGATACATTTAGTTTATTTAATCCTGAGGAGGCAAGGTAGTTCCTAGCAAAAGCCTGCACCAGGCCACCAGACTTTGAAATGCTTGTTTGCTGATTCAATTGTACAACGCTATCAGTCATCTCTCCAGGTGAGCCGCACTATAATGGGAGGAATATCTTGCCGCTGACATAGTGATGCACACAGGGATCGCTTGTTCCTCTTCCCTTTCCTATTTCACAGATGTGGTAGACATCATAGGAATTGCAGCATACCTTTGTGCCCATATACTTGACAATTGCTGGACAGTCTGTTTAGAGCTTCCCCTACCCCATTCTCCACACGAGGGGTCCCACTCTCTTCATAAACTGTTTTCCATTCTAGAAGTGTATCAGTAGTTTACTTATTTTCACTCCGATCTAATTATTTGTTTGTTTTGCATAGCATACAAAGGGGTTAAAACATAATTTTGTTTTTACTGCTTATTGGAAATATTTCCCCCTACTTTCTGTCTCTGCCTCCATACCTTTAATGTAAACCGTGGTTGTATCATGTTTTGTATTGTATATTGTATCATGGGTGAAAAATGGACAGCAATCCAAATCTTAAATATTATGCCCACAAAAAGGTGTCACTTTTAGTATTTGTAATATACTAAGTACTTTCTCCACCGACCTCTTACCCCTGTATTTTATTAACCCTTTTACTACTACAAGGTCAGCACAGTATGAGAGAGTGTCTTATTAGCTGCCTTGGCTAATCAAATTTTAGTCACAGACTACAATATATTTTTTTGAGGATTTCCAAGGTCAGGTGACTCTAACATATGTCTAGACAGATGAAGTACCACCATGCTCCTCCTGCTCCAATCTGCAATGTCCTGATTCCTTCTCCACAACAGCCCTCATGTCTTAATCCAAGAACACCAGCATTACTCCCACATTGTTCAGGTCCTTTACATGTCACACTGCTTCAACCACGCCCTCACCACTATAGCTACTGGAGGTAGGTCTGTTGTTGTCACAGCCCCTCCCCTTCAATCAGTGGTTAAGCTAGGGGCTAAGTGGCACAAGTGCAATGCTTCCTCAATAATGTCACTGTGGGAGGCCAGGCAGCTGTTTTGACTTGGTGGCCTGCCTTTAGAAATCAACAGGGACATGGGCGAACGTTTCAACCACAGGCTACCGCTGGAAATGTTGGTTGGTACTGTTTAATATAGGGGAAAGAAGGGTTTTGGGGATCACATTTTTGACAGTTGTGGGGGTGGGAGGGAAAGGGGCTAAAAAGGTGTTATAGATATGGGCTTTAAAGAGAACCCGATGTGGGTTTGTCAAATCATATTAGGACACAGGCATGTTCTGTATATAATGACCTGCCTCTGTGTCCTTCCAGTGTGCCTCCAGCCCCCTCCCCCCCCGGACTCTGCTGTCCCCATTAAAAAAAAGCAGGATGTCACTAGCCTGCTATGTACCTCTGCCTGTCATTCACTGCCGCTCCCACACCTCCTGAATAGCGTGGCTCCCTGCCGGTGTCCCTTCCCTCCCTGCCCCCGTAAGCCGATTGAAGAAAGCTTACGGGGGCAGGGAGGGAAAGGACACAGATAGGGAGCCGCGCTATACAGGCGGCGGAGGAGCGGCGGCAAAGGAAAGGCAGAGGTAAATAGCAAGCTAGCGACAAACTGCGTGTCGCTAGACTGGTGCTTTTTTTAATGGGGGACAGCAGAGCCCGGGGGGAGGGGGGTCGATGCTGGAGGCACACTGGAAGGACACAGAGGCAGGTCATTGTATACAGAACATGCCTCTTTGCTAATATGATTTGACAAACCCACCTCGGGTTCTCTTTAAGTAGAACTGCAAAGAGAGAATAATAATAATAATAATGTTCTTATGGAATACAGTTCCTACATACCTAACACTTTGCCTATAATGTGCGGCAGTTCAAAATTCTACAAAGAAAAGTGATTAGGCATTAGTGGTAGCTAAACTGTCTTTACTGACATGCAAAGAGAATAGTGTAGCATATGTGCAAAAGCTGGTCCTTTCAGTCCATTTATTGCCATCCGTGAGACTTAATAAGAGCCATTTATAGCTTCTGCTTCACAGTAAAAGTGGTTTCCAAGGGGAAAATCAGAAACTTTTAAATATTTATTTGTGACAGGTTTGCTTTAAAGTGAACTGTATGGAATCTGCCACTGCTGTCATAGTGATCTTTTAGCTTTAGAAGTCTTAGCATACAGCTGGGTTGTTAAGACTGCCAGGCAACATGCATTTTTTAACAATGGCAGCTTTCACTAACCCCTAGTATATGTCCATTTTAAGATCACGGGGTCAGGAGCCAATGAAATCGGGGTCTGCAGTGGTGAAAGAGCGGCGTGATCAGCGGTAGCGTGCGGCGAGTATGATTGAAATCTATGCCCTGGCAGGAATAACAGGTTCCAAACAGGGCGTAGATTTCAATCAGCCTGGTCCGAAAGCGGTTAAAAACAAACATTTTAAAACTGGTAAAAAAGCAAAAGTTTCTAAGGTCAGAATCAAAAGTATGTAACTTCTCCTCTGCCTGCAAAGTCTCTGATTAAACAAATTTGCCTTCATACTAAATTTGACTCATCTTTGCTTTATAAGTTTGTAAACTTTGAAAAAATTAAATTAACGAAAAAGTCATTATACTTTCCCTTTACAGTGGATGTCAGGCCTTTAAAGGGTAAACCGCAGTTGCTTATTAAACATGATTTGACATTTAAGAACCACACTGGCCCTTTTGTCAAGTAGTGCTGGTGGAATTAGGAACGACAAGTACTGCCATCCGCTTACGGTAAGTACAGGACACTTACGCATTTGCTTGCCATCCTTTGGCAGCTGCATCTTGATCGTCTGGCTGCTTCCTTCAAGGACAAAGACAAAACTCTTCACTTCTTTATCAAAGTCCTTGAATCAAATTAATAGGGAAAAAAATATCATAAATTAGCCATCAAATACCATTAGAAAAAAAAAACAGAGCACAACTGATCAAAGACGACTCTCATTTTTTTCATCTTCTTAGAATACTAGACAGTAAATCCCTCAGTGTTTCTCTAACACATCATGCACAGAAAAAGCTCTGAATGACAGCTGAATGTTACTCATTAAGCGGACTGACTGACAACTGCCTTGACTACTTTTTTTTTTTTATTATATTTCAAGCTCTGCTCTAAGCACAAATGTATTTTGTAGTCCTGTGTAAGAACTGGGTGACAAAGCCTATATTTTTTATTATTCTAATTGCATATAAAGCTCTTGACAGCCAAAGTAAACTAAATCATTAAAATGTAATTCCTGATCACCTACCCAAATAACACTGGTATTGCAAGGAGATGCGAAACCAAAACTGAGTTAGAAAACAAAATGATATACAGTATACTTAAAGGGCTCTTTTCCACTTTAAAAAACCTGCAATCGAGCTGTAATGCAATTGTGTTTCTTCCTAATCCCCACCACCGTGATTGCATCGTGATCACTCTGCGATCCGTCAAGTGTATGTCGCAATTGCAGTGCATCTTCCATTCGAGATTTACAGTGGAAAAAAACAAAAGCAGAAAAATGTTTTGAATTGCCGAAACGCAGAGAAAATTGTATAGCAGTGCGATTGTTATACGATTTCTCTGCAGTCCTATCCTATCCTATGTATAGATGCTCCTAAACTAGGGAAAAGAACAAATGAGTGATTATGAACTAGGCCAAAGTGTGTGAACACAAGAAGGAATAATAGGCAGAAAACAAGTATATACAAAAATCAAAAATGTAGGAGATTGTGTGTCAGCACTACTATCTGTAAATAATCCACCATCTATAAGCAATCTAAAAAAACTGAAATCATATTGGCAGTAGACACAATAAGTATAACGCACATAGCAAACCGCATGCCCTGATGCTTTCTGTCTGCTGATAGCAATGTTGCATTTCACAAGGGATGGGGCTCTGGTGGGCACACTGATCTTTAAAGCCTGAACAGGATTATAGAGATAGTAGGGATGAGAAAGTGAGAATCATAATCATAGATTACCCAACTTTACCACTTGATATGCTATGTGGTCAATTTCTCGCCGAACTGTGGGCCAAGCTTGGGCACAGTACGGTGACAAAATGTTGACGGGAAACAAGGAATGGGCATCTGCCAAAGAGGTTTATTTGCTCCTAGGATGCACAGCAAGCCCAAGCAACCAATGAGAACAGATCTCACCTCAGGCAGACATAAACAGAGGTAGAGGGAGGGATTTTTTTTTCTCCATCTTGTGTTGTCTGTGTGATAGGATCTAGAGACAAGGGAGAGCAGTGCATGCCTCCTGGAGAGATAGCTGGTAATAAGGTATGTTTTGCCAACTTACAACTGTGATTTAGAGGGTGTATTGTTAAAGAGACTCTGAAGCCTCCTAAAAATATACTTTTTTTAACCACCTTGGCGGTAATGACGAGCTCAGCTCGTCCATTACTGCCGCGGTGGACTGCTCAATCCCTGGTGGGCCGATTTTCACAATTTTTTTATACACGCAGCCAGCACTTTGCTAGTTGCGTGTCTTACGCGATCGCCGCTGCTCGCCACTGATGCGGGGTCCCCCTGCAGACACCTTGCGCAGCTTGGCCAATCACCGCCAGGCTGCGCTATGGGGTGGATCGGGACTCCCTCTGACGTCAGAGGGAGGGGGGAATCATGTAGCTAGCGCTAGGCTAGCTACATGATTAAAAAAAATAAAAAATACTGCTGCGCAGCCACCCTGGCGATCTTAATAGAACGCCAGGGTGGTTAATCCAGTCTTGTTAAGCATTAATGGGCTAGCTGAAACGCTGCTATCCCATGGCAAAACGAGGCTTTATTCACCCCCAAATACCGGGGCAAATATCCAACAAATATACAACTTTCCTGGTCGTGGATTTCGCTGCCCGGGGAGGCAGAGCTTTGAGCTGCAGCTCTGCCTCCAATTGTGTCAATCTACCGCGGATCTCCGCTTCCTCCCACCCCTCTCAGTGAAAGAAGACTGAGGGGCGGGAGGAGGCGGAGATCCGTTGGAGATAGACACGAATGGAGGCAGAGCTGCAGCTCAAAGCTCTGCCTCCAACAGGAAGGAGCCCCGCAATTTGCCCTGGGCATTTCGGGATGAATAAAGCCTTGTTTTGCAGCGGGATAGCGGCAGTTCAGCTAGCCCATTAATGCTTAACAAGACAGGATAAAAAAAGGGTAATTTTCAGAGGCTTCAGACTCTCTTAAGGGCTGGTTCAGACGGACGCTTGCGGAGCGTTTACCGCAAGCGGTCGGACCGTCGCGGTAAATGCTCCCATTCAAGTGAATGGGAGCGTTTACACCGAGCTGTTGTGCGCTTTTACCCGAACGCGGCGTTCGGGTCCCGATTTTCGCGAGCGTTCGGGCTGCCCCTGGAAGCAACATGTAGCTTCCAGGGAGCGGCCAACCGCAACGGCTAATGTTCCCCTACGGGAAAAAAAAAACGCGACCGCATCACGACGCGACCGAAGGCTACTGAAAGCCTGACCGCGCAGCCGCCGCAACGCCCCCAGACGCGACGCTACGCAGACGTCCGTCTGAACCAGCCCTTAAACACTGGTTAGAACTGTGTGTGCTTAGTTACAAATTACAGCAAGGTACTTTTAGTTCTCCAGCTTGTTTACTAACTCTACACTGCATTTAGCACAGTAAGAAGAACTGTCAGCTATAGTATTCATTCAGTGCATATTTACATAAGTTCAAACATTATGCACTCATTTACAGTTTCAGCAAGGTACTTGTAGTCTTCCAACTTGTTGCTAGATGTACACTGCACTTAGTACTGTGAGAAGAACTGTCAGGTCTTGCATTCCTTCAGTGCTGCAGTGCTAAGTAACTTAGGTAAAAGTGTGCGTACAAATTTGTTAGGCACTGTTCAACGGCAGGGTCAAATTGTCCCTTAAAGAGACACTGAAGCAGAAAAAAAATTATGATATAATGAATTGGTTGTGTAGTACGGATAATTACTAGAATATTAGAAGCAAAGAAAATATCCTAATATTTTTATTTTCAGTTATATAGTGTTTTTTATAACATTGCATCATTCTCTAATATTTGCAGTTTCCCCACTACTCAGCATTCAAAATGATTTTTACAGAGCAGGCTGTGAACTTTTGACCTGTCCTGAGCTGTTCACTGCAGAAGAAAAAGCCTGACAGCTGAGATAATAAACTTCAGATAACAGAGCTCTCAGCGACTAGCTGAATGGCTTGTTTTGCATAGATAACTACTAGAGTGTCCTAAAGAACAAGCGACATCCATGCTAACCTAGAAATAAAAAACACATATATAAGTAGATAAATACTAGTTCTACTTACATAACAGATGTATTGTGCTATCCACGTAATGATTCCTGTGAATTTTACAAAGTAAAAGCAGAAAATCCTATTCTAGGCAGTGGCCATCTTGCCAAGCTAATGCTGACATCATATCCTCTCTGACTCTTGTTTTCTCCCCTCCCTTCTCTTGCTCATTGTGTATTCATTAGCTGCCCTACTTCCAGAGTCTTTTTTTTATTTACACATCCAATCACTGAGTCACCTCAGCCTTGCTTGTAAACACAAGTGATTAGCTAGGCAGGGAAATAAATGGAAGAGGAGGAATATATTATAGATAAAAAGAACTCCCAGCATTCAAAATAACTCCCAGCATTCAACTTTTTGACACTATTTGGCACTGGGGCCAGTGCTCTTAAAGTATGTGATAACTCCAAACCATAACAGCAGAAAAAGTTTTGCAAGTTTTGAATGCAGGATTAGCATCTTTATCACGTAATACACTCAGACAAGTTGCTGTTGAAATTTGATTTTTATGGTGACAATACCGCTTTAACTCTTCCTGTACTTATGTGTCTGCTCCCAATGCTTTATTTCTTAGATGTACTACACATACAAATCATTATATCATAATTTTTTTTCGCTTCAGTGTCTCTTTAACTAGCTGTATTGTACTGAAAACAGAGAATTGTCAATCCTAGGAGTTACTGAATACACATTTATTACATATTTACTTAATGTTAAAATCCAACATAGCAGCACTGACTGCACCAGATGATTGTAGTAAAAAAAAACATTGTTTAATTTTACTGTTTAAAACACTGACTTGTATGATAGTTTAGTACCACCACTGATTGCACCAGATGGGAGCAGTAAGAGAGGGCAGAGTCGGGAGTGGGGGAGGAATTTGTAGACAACAGGAGGTTAGTGTTAGGAATAGGTGGGGGAGGCTACTGATAGGCAAAGGTAGGGGAGGGTTAGTGTGAGAATTAGGTTACAGGTGGTGATAGTAGAATATCGGTATAATTACCAATATACTACAATCAGAAATTGGGGATAGTAAAATATGGGTAAAATTACTGATATTCTACTATCTCCAAAAGCCTCCGCACCAGCTTTCCATAAAACACAACTACATTTTCAGTTCAGATAAGTGTGCTGGGTCTCCATAAGGCACGGCTTTTCGGTCCTTTGGTCCGAAAAGTCACGCCTTATGGAGACCCGGCACACTAATCCTTTCTGTTTTTACCCTGTCTTTTACTGAAGATTTAAGTTATATTTTATGGAAAGATACACTGAATTTTCTGTACGAACTGTAGGGGATGGTTCCAGCACATCAATATTTTACCATTGGTGCTTAACCCTTTGCTATACTGTGATATTCTACTATCCGCATTACCTTGTGCCCATTTTACCAGGTGCCACTAGCGTTGGGCTTCCGAGTAGGAAGCCACTCGAATTTGTGATTAAAATGAGGCTTAATTGCCTCAGGTGTGTGGCTGGGAGAGAGGGGGTTACTTACCTATAAGTCAGTTGTCTTCTATGCATTCCAAACGTCTTCCATGTGTCTTATTGGATGCGATGCAAGATTCACTACCGCGCACTTCCTCCTTCAAGCTGGGAGGAGGAAGTGCGCGGTAGTGAGTCTTGCAACGCATCCAATAGGACGCGTGCAAGACGTTTGGAACACATAGAAGACAATGGACTTATGGGTAAGTAACCCCCTCTCTTCCAGCCGAACACCTGAGGCAATTAAGCCTCATTTTAATTACGAGTTTGAGTGGCTTCCTACTCGGAAGCCCATTGCTAATTACCACCACCACCTCCTCCTACTGCCAGCTTTCAGTATCCATACTCCATTGATGCCACCTGTATACAGGGCCGGATTTATGGGAAGGCCAAAAAGGCTTGGGCCTTGGGCAGCTTCAGCCCAGCGGGGCACCTGGACATGAAAGAGGAGTTGCTTAATGATATGAAAGAGAGACTTAAATTGGGGAGCAACACATGAAAAAGAGAACTGATGCTCAAGGGAGCTGGTCATGAAAGAGAGGGGCTGCAGTGCATGGATGATACACATGGAAGAGGGGGCTGCACATCCAATGGAAGGGGAGCTGCAGCACAAGAAAGGGGAGCCACAACTTATTTAGCGCACAAAGTATAAGTTCGGCCTTGCCTGTATATACACTTCTGGGCGGCATTGATGATGCAGACCACCCAGCTCATGCTGCCAGCAAGCAATGCGGTCCACCCTCCGTTTTAGGGCCCACCTCCTCCTCCTTCTGCCGCATTTTAATACTCCACTTCTGGGTGCATTGCTAATGAACTCCACGCAACTCATGCTGCCAGCTAGTACTGCACTCTCTCATGACCAGAGGCCACACACTGCTACTGCTCTCACTTACCCACGGCCCATCTCAGGTCGTCAATCCTTGGGCTTAATGTCACCGCACTATCTTCACACCTTCATGGGTGGGAATCATTCCAGATGTCATCCAGTCATGGTGTCAGCTAGCAATGCAGTCTACTATTTTAATGGCAAACACTGTTGCTAGTGAGATGAGTTGGCAACCAGCACCACCGTTTCTTAATCTCTGGTCCCACCTCCATGGCCTTATGTTTCCACTGCCTTCTGCATGCTGTCTATCATGCAAAATTCCTATTTGCCTAAGGTCACTTTAATTGTGATTTTCTGAAAAACAACAAGGTCTTTCAGAATGCTTTTCTCCCTTGTTGCCACTGTTCTCCTACACATTAGCTTAGCAAAGTCGGCGGGTTTTCGGGTAATAAGTACGGCTAAATCCGTGATCACGAGCCGGATTTGTACCGCGATCACGAGTGCATTCGGAAGTAAATCCGTGATCAAGAGGCAATCAGGAATTTAGAATCCGACCTTGTGATCAGGAAAAAAAACTCATGATCACGGGTTACCCGTGATCATGAGGCCGTGGAGAGCAACAACACTGGTCAGATGCGAGAAGAAAGTACTGCAGGTTTTGTGCAGATAGCGATTACTAGTGTGGTTTTGTGTGACTGTATACGTACCAAAAACTAAGTTGGCTACTAAGATTTGACTATTCTTCAATTTCTGAATGTTAATGCTGCTGCTATTGTTTGATTTGTTTTCTGTCTTGAGACCGAATTCTACACATCTAATTAGGGAGGCACCAGCAGCCAGAATAAGGGCTGGTTCAGATGGACGTTTGGAGGCGTTGCGTTTGTTGGCGTCGCGTTCAGCAGCGTTCGTGTGCGTTTGGATGCGGTCGCGTTTTTTCTTCCCCTAGGGGGACATTAGCCATCGCGGTTAACCTCCCCTGGAAGCTACATGTAGCTTCCAGGGGCTCCTTGAACGCCAGGGAAAATCGGGACCCAAATGCCGCGTTTGTGTAAACGCGCTTGAAAGCTTGGTACAAACGCTCCCATTCACTTGAATGGGAGCGTTTAACACCAAGCCCTGAACCCTGGCTATAAACGCTCTGCAAGCGTCCGTCTGAACCAGCCCTAAGTGAAAAGGTAATTGGCACTTAATCATGAATCATTAGGTGCTGGATATGACTTGGCCCTGCTGTGCAGACACACTTTTCCTAATGGAACAATTGACTGAATTTTGATTCGTAGGAAATTTGTAACCCATTTCTAATCATTTTATTGTTTCGGTAAAAATTCATTATTTAATTGATTGAATTAAAGTCAAAGGCAAAATCCTATTTGGAGTATTTTTATTGTGATTTTAAAGGTTAACTTGGCTTGTAAATAAAGCAGGTTTTATTGGTTGTACTAGCCTGGGGGTGGATTGGAGGAGCAGTGTTTTTCCTGTAAAGGTGGCCATACACGCATGATTGCCACTCAATGTGGCAAACAGATTAATCCCTCTTTGATCTAAATCTGAGAGGGATTGAATCTTAAGGTACATACACACGTCTGACTTTTCCAAACAACCGGTCATTTGAACGTCTGAACGGTCGGGAGTTTGGACATCAAATCGGGCGTACAGCTGATAATGCTGGTTTTGACTGATCAGCCAAGCGGATCCGTCAAAACCAGTGTTATCAGCTGAACGACCATTTGTACACACACCTGATTTGACGTCCACACGACCGGCCGTTCAGACGTCCAAACGACCAGTCGTTTGGAAAAATCCAACGTGTGTATGCACTTTTATTTTCCACACACTACACCTACAGTACATTTTCAATAGATTTTTCCATAAATTCTATTGAACCGCAGTGTTTGGCCTTTGATCTACCACCGAGCCTCCCAGTGAAATTTTCCATCTGGTCTGATCGTAATTTCAATAGATTCTTTTGGTGACAATCGATCTAAATTAGGATTGATGGGTGTATAACCTGCTTAAAGCTCCGTACACACACTTGATCTAAGACTTCTTAATTGGCCGATAACGACCTTCTCAGTCTATAATCCGGCATGTGTACAGTAGACCTCCCTCCCCGCCAGGCGGATCACTTTGGCCGAGCGACGGCTGATTCCTTTGTGTCGCTTGCCCTGCCCACCATGTGCCACTCCGTTGGTCCCTTGCCATCCTGCATATCAACAGAACATGTCTTCAGCTATACAGCTGACTTTGCGTCTGTACAGTGTTGGCCCAGTGATGCCTCCAGAGGGATTGGGTCCTGATTCCTGACATGTGACATCAGTCACAGGCCTTAATGGATACCTGGCCAGAGGTGAAATGTGACATGATGAGATAGACATGTGTATATACAGTGCCTAGCACACAAATAACTGTGCTGTGTTCCTTTTTTTTCTTTCTCTGCCTAAAAGAGTTAAACATCAGGTATGTAAGTGGCAGTTCCTGTCTGAGTCAGGACTGGATCATACTAAAGTTGGACCCTCGCTGATAAGAAATTACAACTATAAAACACTTTCCTAGCAGAAAATGGCTTCTGAGAGCAGGAAAGAGATAAAAAGGGTTAATAGTTCATAGATTTTAGCTCTGGCATACTTCAATGAATGTGTCATTGAGCAAAAACAATAAAACAGTAAAAACTTAAAACGTAGATTTAAATATAAGTTTAAACTGTGGAATATCTTCATAAGGCATTTTAGGAGAAGGAGGATAGATACAATTGTTTTTCATAAGTTTGTTTTCACCTAGGGTGTCCTTTAACCACTTAAGGACTGCAGTCTTAAAACCCCTTAAAGCGGAACTGTAAACTTTATTTAGACACATAGTTTCACTTACCTGGGGCTTCCCTAAGCCCCCAGCAGCCACCCTGTCCCGCGCTGGTCCTGCCCGAGCCGCAGTTCTCCAGCCGCCAGCTCCGTTCCGTTCCATAGACTTCTAAGTCGACGCCAGCGCAGCCCTGCCACGTGTATCTTTTCATTGCGTTCCCCTCTGCAATAGCGGGGGCGCGAAGAAAGGATACGCGTGGCAGGGCTGCGCTGGCGTCGACTTAGAAGTCTACGGCACGGTACGGAGCTGGCGGCGGGAGAACGGCAGCTCGGGGAGGACCAGCGCGGGACAGGGCGGCTGCTGGGGGCTTAGGGAAGCCCCAGGTAAGTGAAACTATGTGTCTAAATAAAGTTTACAGTTCCGCTTTAAGGACCAGACACTTTTTTTCCATTCAGACCACTGCAAATTTAACGGTTTATTGCTCGGTCATACAACCTACTATCTAAATTAATTTTACCTCCTTTTCTTGTCACTAATACAGCTTTCTTTTGGTGCTATTTGACTGCTGCTGTGATTTTTAGTTTTTATTATATTCATCAAAAAAGACATGAATTTTGTCAAAAAAATGATTTTTTTTAACTTTCTGCGCTGACATTTTTCAAATAAAGTTAAGTTTCTATATACATTTTTGTCTAAATGTATTGTGCTACATGTCTTTGATCAATAAATAGACACTTATTGGATTTTTTTTTGTTTGAGTAAAAGTTATAGCATTTACAAACTATGGTGCAAAAAGTTGATTTCCCCAGTTTGATGCATCTCTGACTTTTCTGAGCACCTGTCATGTTTCATGAGGTGCTAGAATTCCAGGATAGTATAAATACCCCCCAAATGACCCCATTTTGGAAAGAAGACATCCCAAATTATTCACTAAGAGGCATGGTGAGTTCATAGAAGATTTTATTTTTTGTCACAAGTAAGCGGAAAATGACACTTTGTGACAAAAAAAAACAAAAAAAAAGTTTCCATTTCTGCTAACTTGTGACAAAAAAAAATGAAATCTGCCACGGACTCACCATGCCCCTCTCTGAAAACTTTGGGGTGTCTACTTTCCAAAATGGGGTCATTTGTGGGGTGTGTTTACTTTCCTGGCATTTTAGGGGGTGCTAAATTGTAAGCACCCCTGTAAAGCCTAAAGGTGCTCATAGGGCCCCTTAGCGCACCTATGCTGCAAAAAAAGTGTCACACATGTAATATCGCCGTACTCAGGAGAAATAGTATAATGTGTTTTGGGGTGTATTTTTACACATACCCATGCTGGGTGATTAGAGGGGAGATGCAATCATGGCACTAGGGAGGTGATCGGAAGGGGGTCTGAAGGGGATCTGAGGGTTTGGCTGAGTGATCAAGAGCCCACACGGGGCAAATTAGGGCCTGATCTGATGGGTAGGTGTGCTAGGGGGTGACAGGTGGTGACAGGAGGTGATTGATTGGTGTCTCAGGGTGTGATTAGAGGGGAGAATATATGCAAGCAGTGCACTGGGAAGATGATCGGGGGGGGGGGGGGGGGGTCTGAGGGCAATCTGAGGGTGTAGTCGGGTAATTGGGTGCCCGCAATGGGCAGATTAGGGTCTGATCTGATGGGTAGCAGTGACACGTGGTGACAGGGGGTGATTGATGGG
This sequence comes from Hyperolius riggenbachi, assembly GCF_040937935.1. Lineage (NCBI taxonomy): Eukaryota > Metazoa > Chordata > Amphibia > Anura > Hyperoliidae > Hyperolius > Hyperolius riggenbachi. The sequence goes on from NC_090654.1 coordinate 178,401,725, forward strand.
TGATCAGTGGGTGATTAAAGGGGAGAACAGATGTAAATAATGCACTGGGGAGGTGATCAGGGGGGGTCTGAGGGCAATCTGAGGGTGTGGGCGGGTGTTTGGGTGCCCTGCTAGGGCGTGACAGATAGTGACAGGAGGTGATTGATGGGTGTCTCAGGGGGTGATTAGAGGGGAGAATAGATAAAATCATGGCACTGGGGAGGTGATCAGAAGGGGGTCTGAGGGGGATCTGAGGGTTTGGCCGAGTGATCAGGAGCCCAAACGGGCAAATTAGGGCCTGATTAGAGTTGGGCCGAACCTCCGATTTTAGGTTCGCGAACCTGGTTCGCGAACTTCCGCGGAAGGTTCGGTTCGCGTTAAAGTTCGCGAACCGCAATAGACTTCAATGGGGATGCGAACTTTGAAAAAAAAAATAATTATGCTGGCCACAAAAGTGATGGAAAAGATGTTTCAAGGGGTCTAACACCTGGAGGGGGGCATGGCGGAGTGGGATACATGACAAAAGTCCCAGGGAAAAATCTGGATTTGACGCAAAGCAGCGTTTTAAGGGCAGAAATCACATTGAATGCTAAATGACAGGCCTAAAGTGCTTTCAAACATCTTGCATGTGTATACATCAATCAGGTAGTGTAATTAAGGTACTGCTTCACACTGACACACCAAACTCACCGTGTAACGCACCGCAAACAGCTGCTTGTGTAGTGACGGCCATGCTGGACTGGTGCGCACCATGGCGAGAGTGCAGGTTTTGGTGGCTTTACAGCCCATATGGTCGCCTGGCTGATGTAGCTGAATGACAGAACAGTGACTGTCCAGCTGATCAAATTTGGTCTGACCACAATGAGGCAACGACCTTATTATCGTGGGTGTGCCCCCCGAGACACTCATCTAGGCGCCGGTCATTGCTTCATTGTGATACGCAAGCCCCTTCACCACGGCAAGGTAATGATCACGAAGGGGAATGGGCGCATGTACATGCCTTTTCTTTTGTTGTTGCAGCTGCCCGCAGTGCAGCCAGAAAAATTAGGCAGTCATGTACACGCACCAGAAAAATTATTACAGCGGCCGCTGCTAGCAGCGGCCTAAAAAATTCAGCAATCCGCCTGGAGTCCCGGACCCTGTTGGTGGTGGCGGAGAAGGTAGTCAAGCGGCCTGCAGGCAGACATGCTGTGTGGAGGAACTGGGAGCGACTTAGTCTTCTTGGGGCAGGCCAGGCAGCCAGTCACACGGCGTGCAGGCAAAGATGCTGTGTGTGCGGGGACTGACTTAGTCTTGGGGCGAGCAGCAGCCCTCCGGGATCCATGCCTCATTCATTTTGATAAAGGTGAGGTACTTAACACTTTTGTGACTTAGGCGACTTCTCTTCTCTGTGACAATGCCTCCAGCTGCGCTGAAGGTCCTTTCTGACAGGACGCTTGCGGCAGGGCAGGAGAGAAGTTGGATGGCAAATTGGGACAGCTCTGGCCACAGGTCAAGCCTGCGCACCCAGTAGTTCAAGGGTTCCTCATCGCTGTTCACAGCAGTGTCTACATCCACACTTAAGGCCAGGTAGTCGGCTACCTGCCGTTCCAGGCGTTGGTGGAGGGTGGATCCGGAAGGGCTACGGCGAGGCGTTGGACTAAAGAACGTCCGCATGTCCGACATCACCATGAGATCGCTGGAGCGTCCTGTCTTTGACTGCGTGGACACGGGAGGAGGATTAGTGGCAGTGGTACCTTGCTGGCGTTGTGCCGTCACATCACCCTTAAAGGCATTGTAAAGCATAGTTGACAGCTGGTTCTGCATGTGCTGCATCCTTTCCACCTTCTGCTGAGTTGGTAACAGGTCCGCCACTTTGTGCCTGTACCGAGGGTCTAGTAGTGTGGCCACCCAGTACAGGTCATTCCCCTTGAGGTTTTTTATACGGGGGTCCCTCAACAGGCAGGACAGCATAAAAGACGACATCTGCACAAAGTCGGATCCAGTACCCTCCATCTCCTCTTGCTCTTCCTCAGTGACGTCAGGTAAGTCAACCTCCTCCCCCCAGCCGCGAACAATACCACGGGAAGGTTGAGCAGCACAAGCCCCTTGCGATGCCTGCTGAGGTTGTTCTCCTGCCGCTGTCCCCTCCTCCTCCTCCCCCAAAGAAACACCTTGCTCATCATCCTCTGAGTCTGACTCGTCTTCTGCACACGACTTCTCTTCTTCTTCCTCCTCCCCCCTCTGTGCTGCCGCAGGTGTTGAGGAAACAGCTGGGTCTGATGAAAATTGGTCCCATGCCTGTTCCTGCCGTAACGGTTCCTGGTCACGCTCATTCACAGCTTCATCCGCCACTCTACGCACAGCACGCTCCAAGAAGGAAGCGTAGGGAATTAAGTCGCTGATGGTGCCCTCACTGCGGCTCACCAGGTTGGTCACCTCCTCAAACGGCCGCATGAGCCTGCATGCATTTTCAGTGTCCAGTTGTCGGGCCAGAACATCCCCATCTTCCCAGACTGTTTCATTCTACTGTAGTTGTAGAGGTAGTGGGTCACGGCTTTCTTCTGTTCTAGCAGGCGGGAGAACATGAGCAGGGTCGAGTTCCAGCGAGTCGGGCTATCGCAAATGAGGCGTCTCACCGGCATGTTGTTTTTGCGCTGAATTTCCGCAAAGCGTGCCATGGCTGTGTAAGACCGCCTCAAATGCCCACAGAACTTCCTGGCCTGCTTCAGGACATTCGCTAAGCCAGGGTACTTTGCCACAAATCTTTGAACCACTAGATTCATGACATGTGCCATGCAGGGTATGTGTGTCAGCTTCCCCATATGCAAAGCGGCAAGCAGATTGCTGCCATTGTCGCACACCACGTTGCCTATCTCCAGGTGGTGCGGGGTCAGCCACTCATCCACCTGTTTCTTAAGAGCAGCCAGGAGAGCTGCTCCAGTGTGACTCTCCGCTTTGAGACAAGACATGTCTAAGATGGCGTGACACCGTCTTACCTGGCATGCAGCATAGGCCCTGCGGAGCTGGGGCTGTGTAGCTGGAGAGGAGAACTGCCACTCAGCCAAGGAGGAGGAGGACAGCGAAGAGCATGTAGCAGGAGGAGAGGAGGTGGCAGGAGGCCTGCCTGCAAGCCGTGGAGGTGTCACAATTTGGTCCGCTGCGCCCTGCTTGCCATCGTTCACCACCAGGTTCACCCAATGAGCTGTGTAGGTAATGTAGCGGCCCTGCCCGTGCTTGGCAGACCAGGCATCCGTGGTCAGGTGTACCCTTGACCCAACGCTCTTCGCAAGAGATGACACCACTTGCCTCTCAACTTCACGGTGCAGTTGGGGTATGGCCTTTCTCGAAAAATAAGTGCGGCCTGGCATCTTCCACTGCGGTGTTCCGATGGCCACAAATTTACGGAAGGCCTCAGAGTCCACCAGCCGGTATGGGAACAGGTATACAGTGGCGGGTTCACAGAACAGGTATGCAGTGGCAGGTTCACTGAACACAACAGGTATGCAGTGGCAGGTTCACTGAACACAACAGGTATGCAGTGGCGGGTTCACTGAACAGGTATACAGTGGCGGGTTCACTGAACAGAACAGGTATGCAGTGGCGGGTTCACTAAACAGAACAGGTATACAGTGGCGGGTTCACTAAACAGAACAGGTATACAGTGGCGGGTTCACAGAACAGGTATGCAGTGGCAGGTTCACTGAACACAACAGGTATGCAGTGGCAGGTTCACTGAACACAACAGGTATGCAGTGGCGGGTTCACTGAACAGGTATACAGTGGCGGGTTCACTAAACAGAACAGGTATACAGTGGCGGGTTCACTAAACAGAACAGGTATACAGTGGCGGGTTCACAGAACAGGTATGCAGTGGCAGGTTCACTGAACACAACAGGTATGCAGTGGCGGGTTTACTGAACAGGTATACAGTGGCGGGTCCACTGAACAGAACAGGTATGCAGTGGCGGGTTCACTGAACAGGTATACAGTGGCGGGTTCACTGAACAGAACAGGTATGCAGTGGCGGGTTCACTAAACAGAACAGGTATAAAGTGGCGGGTTCACAGAACAGGTATGCAGTGGCAGGTTCACTGAACACAACAGGTATGCAGTGGCAGGTTCACTGAACACAACAGGTATGCAGTGGCGGGTTCACTGAACAGGTATACAGTGGCGGGTTCACTAAACAGAACAGGTATACAGTGGCGGGTTCACTAAACAGAACAGGTATACAGTGGCGGGTTCACAGAACAGGTATGCAGTGGCAGGTTCACTGAACACAACAGGTATGCAGTGGCGGGTTCACTGAACAGGTATACAGTGGCGGGTCCACTGAACAGAACAGGTATGCAGTGGCGGGTTCACTGAACAGGTATACAGTGGCGGGTCCACTTAACAGAACAGGTATGCAGTGGCGGGTTCACTAAACAGAACAGGTATACAGTGGCGGGTTCACTAAACCGAACAGGTATACAGTGGCGGGTTCACAGAACAGGTATGCAGTGGCAGGTTCACTGAACACAACAGGTATGCAGTGGCGGGTTCACTGAACAGGTATACAGTGGCGGGTCCACTGAACAGAACAGGTATGCAGTGGCGGGTTCACTAAACAGAACAGGTATACAGTGGCGGGTTCACTAAACAGAACAGGTATACAGAGGTGGGTTCACAGAACAGGTATGCAGTGGCAGGTTCACTGAACACAACAGGTATGCAGTGGCGGGTTCACTAAACAGAACAGGTATACAGTGGCGGGTTCACAGAACAGGTATGCAGTGGCAGGTTCACTGAACACAACAGGTATGCAGTGGCGGGTTCACTGAACAGGTATACAGTGGCGGGTCCACTGAACAGAACAGGTATGCAGTGGCGGGTTCACTGAACAGGTATACAGTGGCGGGTCCACTGAACAGAACAGGTATGCAGTGGCAGGTTCACTAAACAGAACAGGTATACAGTGCCGGGTTCACAGAACAGGTATGCAGTGGCAGGTTCACTGAACACAACAGGTATGCAGTGGCGGGTTCACTGAACAGGTATACAGTGGCGGGTCCACTGAACAGAACAGGTATGCAGTGGCGGGTTCACTGAACAGGTATACAGTGGCGGGTCCACTGAACAGAACAGGTATGCAGTGGCGGGTTCACTAAACAGAACAGGTATACAGTGGCGGGTTCACTAAACCGAACAGGTATACAGTGGCGGGTTCACAGAACAGGTATGCAGTGGCAGGTTCACTGAACACAACAGGTATGCAGTGGCGGGTTCACTGAACAGGTATACAGTGGCGGGTTCACTAAACAGAACAGGTATACAGTGGCGGGTTCACTAAACAGAACAGGTATACAGAGGTGGGTTCACAGAACAGGTATGCAGTGGCAGGTTCACTGAACACAACAGGTATGCAGTGGCGGGTTCACTAAACAGAACAGGTATACAGTGGCGGGTTCACTAAACCGAACAGGTATACAGTGGCGGGTTCACAGAACAGGTATGCAGTGGCAGGTTCACTGAACACAACAGGTATGCAGTGGCGGGTTCACTGAACAGGTATACAGTGGCGGGTCCACTGAACAGAACAGGTATGCAGTGGCGGGTTCACTGAACAGGTATACAGTGGCGGGTCCACTGAACAGAACAGGTATGCAGTGGCAGGTTCACTAAACAGAACAGGTATACAGTGGCGGGTTCACAGAACAGGTATGCAGTGGCAGGTTCACTGAACACAACAGGTATGCAGTGGCGGGTTCACTGAACAGGTATACAGTGGCGGGTCCACTGAACAAAACAGGTATGCAGTGGCGGGTTCACTAAACAGAACAGGTATACAGTGCCGGGTTCACAGAACAGGTATGCAGTGGCAGGTTCACTGAACACAACAGGTATGCAGTGGCGGGTTCACTGAACAGGTATACAGTGGCGGGTCCACTGAACAGAACAGGTATGCAGTGGCGGGTTCACTAAACAGGTATACAGTGGCGGGTCCACTGAACAGAACAGGTATGCAGTGGCGGGTTCACTAAACAGAACAGGTATACAGTGGCGGGTTCACTAAACAGAACAGGTATACAGTGGCGGGTTCACAGAACAGGTATGCAGTGGCAGGTTCACTGAACACAACAGGTATGCAGTGGTGGGTTCACAGAACAGGTATGCAGTGGTGGGTTCACAGAACAGGTATGCAGTGGTGGGTTCAATGAACAGGTATACAGTGGCGGGTCCACTGAACAGAACAGGTATGCAGTGGCAGGTTCACTGAACAGGTATGCAGTGGTGGGTTCACAGCACAGGTATGCAGTGGTGGGTTCACAGAACAGGTATGCAGTGGTGGGTTCACAGCACAGGTATGCAGTGGTGGTTTCAATGAACAGGTATACAGTGGCGGGTCCACTGAACAGAACAGGTATGCAGTGGCAGGTTCACTGAACAGGTATGCAGTGGTGGGTTCACAGCACAGGTATGCAGTGGTGGGTTCACTGAACAGGTATGCAGTGGTGGGTTCACAGCACAGGTATGCAGTGGTGGGTTCACAGCACAGGTATGCAGTGGTGGGTTCACAGCACACGTATGCAGTGGTGGGTTCACAGCACAGGTATGCAGTGGTGGGTTCACAGAACAGGTATGCAGCCAGACAGGAACAAGTTAAGCCTAACTAATCTTTCCCTGAGAGACAGTCTGCAGCAGCTCGCCCTACTCTCACTAACGCAGGCAGCACACGAGTGACCATAATGGCCGCCGCTGCCTGCCTTATATAAGGGGGGGTGGGGCTCCAGGGGCTAGTGTAGCCTAATTGGCTACACTGGGCCTGCTGACTGTGATGTAGAGGGTCAAAGTTGACCCTCCATGTGCATTATGGGGCGAACCGAACTTCCGCAAAGGTTCGCCTGCGGGACGCGAACGCGAATCACTGAAGTTTGCATGGAACCGTTCGCAGGCGAACCGTTCGGCCCAACTCTAGGCCTGATCTGATGGGTAGCAGTGACAGGTGGTGACAGGGGGTGACAGGGTGATTGATAGGTGATCAGGGTGTGAGTCGAGGGGAGAATAGATGCAAGCAATGCACTGGTGAGGTGAACAGGGGGGTCTGAGGGCGATCTGAGGGTGTGGGCGAGTAATTGGGTGCCCGCAAGGGGCTGATTAAGGTCTGATCTGATGGGTAGCAGTGACAGGTGGTGATTGACATGTGATCAGTGGGTGATTAAAGGGGAGAACAGATGTAAATAATGCACTGGGGAGGTGATCAGAGGGGGTCTGAGGGCGATCTGAGGGTGTGGGCGAGTAATTGGGTGCCCGCAAGGGGCAGATTAGGGTCTGATCTGATGGGTAGCAGTGACAGGTGGTGACAGGGGGTGATAAGGGGTGATTAGAGGGGAGAACAGATGTAAACAATGCACTTGGGAGGTGAGCTGAGGGTGGGTATGCGGGCAATCTGAGGGTGTGGGCGGGTGATCAGGTGCCCGCAATGGGCAGGTTAGGGTCTGATCTGATGGGTGGCAGTGACAGGTGGTGACAGGGGGTGATTGACAGGTGATCAGTGGGTGATTACAGGGTAGAATAGATGTATACAGTACACGGGGAGGGGGGGTTGGGGGGGTCTGGGGAGGATCTGAGGATGTGGGGGGTGATCAGGAGTCCCTAGGGGGCAGTTTAGGACCTAATCAAAATATAGCATTGACAGATAATGACAGGGAGTGATTGATGGGTGATTAGGGGGGTGATTGGGTGCAAACAGCAGTATGAGGGGGTGATCAGGGGGTCTGAGGGGTGCTGTGGGCGATCACGGGGCAGGATCAGTGTGTGTGTGCTTTTACCACAAGGGCTGCCTCCTCCCCTGGTGGTCCCTCGATCACTAGGACCACCAGGGGAGGAGGCAGCCTGTATAATACACTTTGTATACATTACAAAGTGTATTATACACTTTTGCAGGGGAGATCGGGCTGTTTACAACCCGCCGGCGATGCTAAATGGCCGGCGGGTTGACATCACGAGTGGGCGGAGCCTAAGGCCGTTGAATCACTGCGCGTGATCCCCGACTAATTAGCCTCCCAGGTGCCGCCGCCGATCGGCGTTACGCGAACCTGGGGGTGCCACTTTGCCACCGCCTATTGGTAGTGGGCAGTCGGCAAGTGGTTAAGGGCTGGTTCACGCTGCACAAGCTTTTTGTAATGCTATTTGTGTGTTCTCACCATTTTATAAAAGTCTCCCAAAAATCCCCCATACCATTTGTATTAGCAAGAGCTTTTCAAATCACTAGCATTTAAAAAGTTCTTGCAGTGTGAACAGCCCTTATGCTGGGGACATTCCCATTCAATTTGCCTCCCATTCGACGGGTGATCGGATGGGAAGTTGCATCGTGTTGGTGTGTACATGTCCAAAGTGCATAGGTTCGATAAAGCAATCAATTTTCCAATTATAAGTGCGCAAAATCGATCACTTTGTCAATCGGGAGCTGATCGGACATGTTGGAAATAATCGCTCCTGTTGGGCGGGAAATTGCATCATGTGTACCCAGCATAAGTGTGTAAGTGTAAGAAATTCAGAAACTACTTAGACTAGATAATCAGGAAAATCTATAAAATAAAGACTGCTTTGTTTATTTCTGAACCTCATCAGTCAAAAATCAGCTTGTTACACACGCATGCACGCACGCACGCACGCACACACACACACATTACAGATCTTATGATGCTGGGGAACATGCATGAATAGTCAACTAAATTTGGTTGTCTTGTATATTAAACTGTTTTGGAACTTTCTTTAGCAGCTCTTTAGTGGTTTTGCTTATTTTGACACTGGATTGACTATCTGACGAGAGGAGCATCAGCAGATATTCAGCTGCATAACAGCCTAATCCTGCTGATAGTCAATGACTGACTGCACATAAGCAGCTCATTGAAATTCATTTCTCATTTCTTGTATATTAAACTGTCTCTGAAACTTTATTTGGCTGTGATGTACTTGAATTGTGTTCTTAATGAGGTTCCTCCTTTCTTTATATTATGCCTCAGTAAGACTATGGCCTCACTAATAAAGTAGTGTCCCTGATGTCAAGGTTACAAGAAACAAGGGAAATTCTCTTCTGTAGTATTATAGAGGAATAGTAACAACATATAGTCTAATGCAGTAAATGTATTCGGGATCCCTACTTTTACAGTAAAGATCCTTGTTTTAGCATCAGAAACACTTCCTATAGCTATATATTGCTATACTAAGCATGTAGCCCCACCCTCTTATTGAGGCTTAGTCTGACTCTGTGCTATTTATTATGCAGAATTATCCCCCAAAGCATTCTGGGAGACCAGTTATCTTTTCTACTGGCATTAGAACTCTCAGTTAACTAACATTTCAGAGCAATCACCTGCCAGTAATAAATATGTTGCCGCATGAGATACATTTGAGAAAGTAAAAAGGGGAGAGGAAAGATTTTACAATGGGCAAATACTGACTAAATAATTTATAAATTAATATTGTAAAAAAAATAAAAATCAATTTAATGTATAATGCTTTTTGATTACAGTCCCTCTTTAACTTAATAAATGTTCCATTTGTTGCATCTGTTTCCATGCTGTACATGTATGTATTATTTTACCTTTTACACCTTTCTATCTCTAACAATGACCACTAATGATACAATCTTTTTTTATCCAATCTTACCATGTACTATGAGGGACTTCCTAAAGTATCATTTTAAGTTTATTAACCTTAGTTTACCCTTCTTCTTCTTCTACTCTAGATTATGTAATATTGTACAAAAAAGGTTGTATCATTAATAGGCACCTAAGGTGGTGCGATGACATGATTCAGTGCAAAACAAAAAATCTGAGCACCCTTTTTTGTGCTGTTTAAATTTATTCAGTTTTTACCTTTTTTTTAGAGAAATTATCAAGTTAGGTTGTAGGTCTACGCAGCTGCACAAAGGATGGAACCTAACGGCAAAATCGAGGTGGGTTGGGTGTAGTACGTGGCTTTCCTGGTGTAGGTCTGAAATATTAGATCTCTACTTGTCTTTACTTTCTACCATTAACCTCCTTAAAGCAGTCATCAGGGATAATTTAATAAAATAAGTGCTACTTACCGGGGGCTTCCTCCAGCCCTAAGCTCCCAGCATGTCCCTCGCCGCAGCTCTGCACGCAGCCGTTCGCCGCAGCTCCGTCCCGGTCCCTGGCGATGACGTCAGGGCGACCTCCAGGTTGGCCTGTACTGCGCCTGCGCGAGCGGCGCTGTCAATCACCACCACGTGGGCCGGAGCGGACTGAAAAGGCGCAGAACTACTGCGCCTGCGCAGTGTGCTCCGGCCCACGTGAGCTGGGGGCTGGAGGAAGCCCCCGGTAAGTAGCACTTATTTTATTAAACTATCCCTGATGACTCCTTTAAGTTGTAGCTGTTCAGTAAGAAGGAATGGGCTAAAAATGCATACAAGTTAGGGTACATAAACTGTTCCTGAAAACACATACAGTAGTTGTAGTTCTAGCTGGCTGCCCGAGGGAAACACTTCTTGAAAGCAAATGTTTACATACATTTTCTATATACAAATACATAACATTGGATTAGTTTCTAAAAAAAAAAAAATGAACCTGCATACGGTTTAGACCCATTTGTGAGTTAATTTTTCATTATCTAGTGCAGGCCCGGATTTACATCACAGGAGCCTATAGGCACAGATGTCCTGATGCCCTACATTTTGCCCTCCATAAACCTACAAACCCCCCACCAAACTGCACCACAATTGTGTGGCTGTCCCAGCTGTCACGTCATACTTCTCCCTTATCTGTCATAGGTAGCTACAGGTGCCGCTCAGTATTAGGTAGCCAGAAGTACCCTCAATATTAAGTAGTTAGAGGTGCCCCCAAGTGACAAACCTCTCATTTACACTCTCATTAGGACTCTGCATAGGGAGGGAGGGAGGCACTCTGGGAGGAGATTGAGCTGCCTTTCCACCATCAAGCGTCTGTAGGCACGTGCCTACAGTGCCTTATGGTAAATCCAGCCCTGATCTAGTCTTAAAACCTAGGACAACTTAAGCGAGACGGATATGAAAGCTGCCATATTTATTTCCTCTTAAGCAATACCAGTTGCCTTGAAGTCCTGCTGAGTCCTCTGCCTCAAATACGTTTATTAATAAACCCTGAACAAGCATGCAGCATATCAGGTGTTTCTGACATTATTGTCAGATCTGACAAGGTTAGCTGCATGCTTGTTTCTGGTGTTATTCAGACACTACTGCAGACAAGTAGATTAGCAGGGCTGTCAGGCAACTGGTATTGTTTAAAGGGAGAAAAAATATGGCAGCCTCCATATTCTTCTCATTTCAGTTGTCCTTTAAGTGAAAATTAAAACCAAAACATTTTAGGTCACACTTAAGAAAAAGAATGCTGTTAGTCAAGGCTCAGAGGAGTAGATCTGCCAGGCAGATCATTCAATTGAGTGCCGATGGTAATTGGGAGCTGCAGGACACATGCTAAATTAATGGCAGAGGTGGACCTGACTAGTCACCTCAGCTGAGACCCATCTAGTGTTGCATCCAGATCAGCTACTTTTAACTTGCCGGAGTGCAGACTACCGGCGGAGACAACCAGGCATGAGGTGAAGGATCTCATTCAATGCAACTACCTTACCCCTCTGCCTAGAGCAACCTATATAACCACTCTTGTGGTCCTTTTTAAAGTGGACTTAAAGAGACACTTAAGCGAAAAAAAATATATGATATAATGAATTGGTTGTGTACTATGAATAATTACTAGAAGATTAGCAGCAAAGAAAATATTCTCATATTTTTATTTTCAGGTATATAGTGTTTTTTCTAACATTGCATCATTCTCTAATATGTGCAGATTACACACCACTCAGCATTCAAAATTATTCTTTCAAAGCAGTCTGTGACTTAATGACCTCTCCTCTGGCAGAGAAAAAGTAAATAGTTCAATAACACTTGAGATAATAAAAGTCAGATAACAGCCCTCTCCACGACTTTGAAAGTCGCAGAGCTTAATTGCTTTTCTGCATAGAGATAACAACTGGAGTTTCTTAACTCTTCCTGTACTGGAAACAATTAGACTGATGTATCTGATCTTAATGTTTTATTTCTTAGCTTTACTACACATACAAATCATAATATCATAATTTTTTTTCCGCTTCAGTGTCTCTTTAAAAGTAGACATATAATGAAATGTTATAAAAGCTGCCCTTTTTTATCATACTCTAAAATGCTCTAGGCCATTTCTCTTGCAGGTTTATAGTTTTAATAAGAGGTATTTTAAGTGATGAGAAAAAGACATACAGTTGTGATAATGTGATCATTATGCATTTATTTATTTTGCTGATTGGCTAACTTAGTGAAGAGCTTCCTTACTTTCCAGATGGCTGATGGGCTTCCAGAGAGTTTCCATTTGGCCACAGGATCTTTTCCTTGGGCGCTAAAAATTTCAACAAATGCTCCACCCTAAAAGAAAGAGAGCAAATCCAAAAATCAGCTTGAAATGTGTATCTTACAGCTATCACATAGATGATGGTCTTGCATTTAAAGAGAACCTGAACTGAAAATAAAAAGTCAAAATTACCATACACAGGTCATACTTACCTCCTGTGTAGTCTGCTCCTCAATCTCTTTCTCGTCTCCTGCGTCTCATTTGTCCACTGTGATCACTGGAATTCTCTGTCCTCCATTTTAAAAATGGCCACTACCCCATAACAGCTTTCTGGTCAGCACAAGGTTAAACTGTAATATCACCCACTTGAGCCATAGGGAAACATGGACATTACCTTGCACATTCAGTTGTAACTGACAGCTGCTGATATGTAACTGACAGCAACTGGTATATTTCAGTTCTGACAAAATATTGTCAGAACTGGAAGGGATCATTGTAAGAAGAAAATGGTGAGCTTCTGAGAGGAACTGACGGTGAGGTTAGTATGTAATATTCATTTGCAGCTACGTCGTGTGTTTATTCTAAATAATTTTACTCGCTTCAGGTTCCCTTTAAATCTGAAATAAGGTATCTTGCAGTGCTATAGTTCCTTTTGCCCTAATTGAGTGGTGCTGATCTCCTCATCTGTGATGTCCTAATGCCTGCTCATTCCACATCTCCTCGCTCCAAGGCAAAACCCATAGGGCTGCATTCACTAAGTATCAGTACAACTTCTGTGTGCAAACAGTGCACATACATTTCACCAGACATTATGCAAACTACTTAACACATGTAAGAAGCACAAATTACACAGTTTGGCCTCGATTCATAAAAAGCAGTGCAATAAAAAAAAATCGGTCGGGAAAATAATGCACTCTGTATTTTCCCGGTCTGTGTGCTAATTCATAGAGATTTCCCCAGCTGCCATTGAAGGTCGGTAAATTACCGCAGCCAATTGAGCGGTAGAGTAGAGCAGTGTGGCGAGATCTCTCTTTCGCCCTGCACAGATGACTCGCACAGATGACTCATACAGATGACTCACACAGACTTTCCCTGCCTGCACAGATGACTCGCACAGATGACTTGCACAGACAACTCACACAGACTTTCCCTGCCTGCCCAGATGACTCACACAGAGGACTCACACAGATGACTTACACAGATGACTCACACAGACTGCTCTATGTACAGATGACTCACACAGACTTCGGCTCCCTGCACTTTGCATTGTTAACACCTCCCCAGAGGTGTCGGTAACTTGTTAAGACCTCACCAGAGGGGTCAGTAACTATCGTCAGGCTTACCGCTTGTTGAAGGCTTTATAAATTGACATTTGCTGACAATTTACTGACATGTGTTGGAGGTAACTACAACCAAGTCGGTAATTTATCTCCCTGGTCGGTAATGTCAGCTTTTCATACGGTAACAGCCTTTATAAATTGACACATTGCTAAGTGCTCAGGAAAGTCTGCTGTTTTCAGCATTAACGCAAGCGGTAATGCTTTATGAATTGAGGCCTTTGTGTGACTCACATCATACATACAACATGTACGTTGCTTGTGAAGTGCACTTCACGGAACTAGCATAACGTGCATTATACAAGCAACGTAGGGGTTGTATAACTCAATATATACAAGCTAGTTTGATCTATATTTAGTGGATACACCTCAAAGGCACTGCATTGACACTGTCCATATGTTGGGCATGGTATTACTACTTTGTTACCATCCGAAGCCCCGCCACCAAACTAGAGTACTAAAGGACTGACAGCAATTATATAAACTGTCAGGTAGTAGGGAGGCGTGGTATCAGTGAGTAGAGTGGTGAGTGAGCAGAGAAGGAGATAGCCACCAATAATATGGTGCAGGTGTAACTTAAAAAAAGCAGTAACTACTGACATCTAATCCAGACACAGATGGACTATGAAGTGACATAAGAAGTGAGTGGAATCCTTAGCTGGCCACTGCGCTTGCATGCTTCCAAGACTTTGGGCCTTATGCATTAACCAGCAGTAATATCGCCATGCGGAGACCGTGCACACCAATATTACTGGCACTACCAAAGTCAGTGTACCGCGAGTTATGCCATTAGCGTGACCTGCTGTACTGTAGTAGCTCCAGTACTGTGGGTCACAGTAGGGTATCTCTTATAGCATAGCTCACAGTACTAGTGCCATGGGCTGTCTCCACATGGCAAAATTACTGCTCAGGGCCGGTTCTACACTTTTTGCTGCCCGAGGCAAACTTGTGAGGTTGTGCCCCCCTACTTACACCTCCCCCCTTCCCAATGTGGAATGATTGCACAGCACCTGACCATTTACTCTGCTTCATTTAATGTTCTCAGTCAGCAAGGCAGCATATGCAACAACTTGAGACATGACATGCTGCAGCTCAAAACAATAACACATTGGCCGGCTGGCTGCGAGTCTGTGACAAACAAACTGCTCACCCTCAGCCAGTGGGCCATCCTCCTCAGTCAGGACACCAGTGCCACCTCCTCCCTTCTGCTGTGAAAGTCAAATGAAACACTGCAGCTCTCCTGCCTCCCCCTCCGCACTCACTGCCAGACTCCTTACACAGCACAACAAGCTCATTTTCCCAAATGATGACCTCTTCATCTCGCTCGCTCTTCTCTTTCTTCTCCTCCTACTCTAGCTTAACTAGTGTAAATCTCAGTTTTAGTGAGAAAGGCATAGTCAGGGTCAGGCCAAAGTCGTTCACAAGAGCAGATGAGTGAAGTACAATAGAGTTAGGCAAGATCATAGTCAATTAACAGGCACGGTCATACACATAAGTCAGATGTCAGTTGTATTAGAAGGATCAAACAGTAGCAAAGTCAGGGACAGGCTGAGTCATACACATATATCAGATGGCAGTGGTACAGAAGGGCTAGGCAAAAGCGAGATCAAGAGGAAGGCAAAAGGTCGGTACACAGATAATATACAATATTACGATATGATAATGTTACAAATATATAACACTACAAAATAATAAGACTGACTGACTAGAGTACATATATATCGCACTGATGCGCAATATATGAAATGTAGCTCTCAATTTCTCACTAGCTAGGGCCAAGAACCAGCGAACTGATTAGTATCAAGGCCAACGAGCAAGTGAATACTCTGGTCTTAAGTACCCAGGAGGCAGAGCAAAATCCCAGCCCCTAGAATTGTCAGCACCTCCTGCAAAAAGGTGTCAGCTAATGACATCACAGCTGACACCCCATCAGACACGCCTCCTCAGCCTATAAAGGCAGCTCTGAGCTGCGCGCGTCCTGCCAGAAACAACACGCCGACCCGCTTCTACAGGGGAGCCTGAGATGCCATCATGCAGATTCACGTCTACAGGGGATCCGGGGATGCCTTTGACCGAAGAGGAAAGGGAAGCTTCCTCCAGCTGCTCCACACTATCTGAGCAACCTGCATCGACCACACCAGGAAAGTTTGTTACACCAGGACTTGTTGTACTGTCAAAATTATTCTGAGTATTTTCTTGCATGCTGGTGAGTTATTTTATTTATAAAGTTTGAAAATCTCACCTAGTGAACTGAATAAGGGCCTATGTGTCTCTTATCAAGGCCACAATATGCTTCCTGAGTTCTTGGGGTTTAATAAGGGCAGCTGCTCCTTCTTATTTGCTTTAATAAATACCAGTTTTATATCA
Source organism: Hyperolius riggenbachi (assembly GCF_040937935.1). Taxonomy (NCBI): domain Eukaryota; kingdom Metazoa; phylum Chordata; class Amphibia; order Anura; family Hyperoliidae; genus Hyperolius; species Hyperolius riggenbachi. The sequence goes on from NC_090654.1 coordinate 178,417,755, forward strand.
CTGTGGGTGTCATTTTTTGTTTGTGTTTCATTGTGCTATTGTGACATGTATGTCTAGCAGCACCAGCTGTTCTTGGTTATTTGGGATTTGCTGGTTGATTATTCCTTGTTCTTTGTTACCTTCTTGGGCTACCAGTCTTCAGTCTAAAGGTCTACAATTTATTTGTCCTGAATGTTCATAGCACATTCAGAAGTTTGTTTTTCTTTGTAAAACCTGCTGTGTTTACGTAAACACATTATAATACATTCACATTTTAATTTAGCCAAAACTTCCTACATACCTAATCGTTAACCATGAACTGGAACTTAAGCCTAAATCCAAAATCCATATACAGGTGAGACACTGACTGTAATGGAAGTAGCTGCCAATGGTCGGGTGTCAAGTCAGCACAACTCTCATATCCTGCTACACAAACTAGGTCCTCCATCCACTTGGTCCTACTAAAGCTACTAAATACCTTGGTCATAGAAAACATGTCTCCCAGTATTTCAACCACTAGAGGGCAAACTTTAGTAAAAGGATTTTTAGAAGCAGATTATAAAGATGACCTCGCGGGGGCATGGTGCCAGGTAACAAGTCAATGGGACAGTCATAAGGTCTATGAGGTCGTAACTTATCAGCTGATGAGGCGAGAAAACATCAGCGAAATCTAGATATGGTTGTGGTAAGTCAATCTGTTTTACCCCTAGAGTTAGAAGAGGAACACTCCTTAAACATATCCCCTGACAGTGATGTGACCAACTGGTAAGTTGTTCTGAACACCAATCTATGTGGGGGTTGTGAATCTGCAACCAAGGCAGGCCTAATACCAATGGACTGGATGGCATCCTGAGCATATAAAACTGGATCTTCTCAAAGTGCATAGCCCCAACCTGCAACGAGACTTCAGGTGTAATAGAAATGGGTTGTTTCGTTTGTAAATGAGTGTCATCAATGGCTGTGAGCTTGTCCTGCAAATAGATGACAGGAATACCTAGATTAAAGGCAAAGGCTGTATCAATAAAGTTACCAGCAGCACCAGAATCAACAAAAGTTTCAGAGTGGAACGACTTATCGCCCCAATGCATGGTAACTGGCAACAACATTTTTTTTATTTTAAGGGGAAGTAATGGCTCGCCCATAAATCCCAGTTCTATATCACTGTGGGTGTCACTTAAGCCTAAATCCACAATCTGTATACAGGTGAGACACTGACTGTAACGGAAGTAGCTGCCAATGGTCGGGTGTCAAGTCAGCACAACTCTCACATCCTGCTACACAAAGTAGGTCCTCCATCCACTTGGCCCTACTAAAGCTACTGAATACCTTGATTATAGAAAACATGTCTCACAGTATTTCAACCACTAGAGGGCAAACTTTAGTAAAAGGATTTTTAGGAGCAGATGATCAACAAGATGCAAATCATTTCCTCTTGCATATACATTTCATATAAAACGTATGCAGCTTGCATTTGGATGAATCAGAATAACATCCAGTCAATTTTGATTGGTCCAATTTCCATGAATAGTCATTGATTTACATGAAATTTAAATGCAACTGAAAATTATTTGCATCTCACTACCATCTCCGGTTTCAAGAAAGGAGTCTGTCCAGCTAGGAAATTGTTACCTTTATTTGCCAACTGTTTCAGATAGTCATCTTATCTCTTAGATGCTGCGTGAGTAATTCTGAACAATACTATCGTTTATCACCTTATAATAAGCCTGTGCTTGCTAAGTACCCCTGGAATAGGTAAGATTATCTCAAGCATCCCTTGACACATATGTATTTATTAGTAGTATACCTCAACTGTGGATAACTAATTGCAGAGCATTCCCTACTGTGTTTGATTTGATAAAGTGCACACTGGTACTCAGTTTTGTTTATGAATGATTAATCGTTTTAAACAACTACCATAAATGTATGCTCTTTTATCTTATTATCTTTATCAAGCTCAAATATCCCCTGAACCCATCAGACATACCCCCTGGAGTACACCTTAGACATTTATGAGCCTACGAGCTAGAGAACTCTGATCACTTTAATGAAGGTCTGCCCCATCCTTGCCATTTCCTATAGTACCATAGTTAGAAAAGGGTGTGTTGTTTGTTTTAACTGCAATTACTTGTTAAAGAGACTCCGTAACAAAAATTGCATCCTGTTTTTTATCATCCTACATGTTCCAAAAGCTATTCTAATGTGTTCTGGCTAACTGCAGCACTTTCTACTATGACAGTCTCTGTAATAAATCAATGTATCTTTCCCCTGTCAGACTTGTCGGCCTGTGTCTGGAAGGCTGCCAAGTTCTTCAGTGTTGTGGTTCTGCTATGAACTCACCCTTTCTGGCCCCTCTATGCACACTGCCTGTGTGTTATTTAGATAAGAGAGAAGAGAGAAGCTGCTCTAATCAGCTGGATAAATCGTCCTCTGAGCTGGCTGGGCTTTCACATACTGAGGAATTACAAACAAGGGCAAAGCTGTTTGCAAGAAGAAAAGAGCAGCCTGAAACTTCAGTGCATGGGGGGAAAGAAACACACAAATGATCTCTTGAGATTCAAAAGGAATGCTGTATACAGCCTGCTTATGTATGGATGTATTTTCTATGTGTGGACATACTGTACATCAACCTACTTCCTGTTTTGGTGGCCATTTTGTTTGTTTACAAACAAACTTTTTAAAACTGTTTTTAACCACTTTTAATGCGGCGAGGAGCGGCGAAATTGTGACAGAGGGTAATAGGAGATGTCCCCTAACGCACTGGTATGTTTACTTTTGAGCGATTTTAACAATACAGATTCTCTTTAAAGAGGAATTTTAGCGAAAAGGGGAAAAAATAAATCCCTGCATTGCAAAGTGAGAAGTTAGAAAATAGAAGAGAGATCAAAAAATGATTGACATTTGCCATGTAATTTGCTAATATGGTTTGATCCATATTCAGCCTGCATGTAATCATCTACTACTGGCAGCCATGTAAAAACCAGACAGCTCCAACTGCCATTATCTATAACCACACCTGCTAACAATGCTCTAGGCTAAAAGGTTGTGTTTTTTATAGATATATGCACAGAGGGAGCTACTGGTTGCTTGTAAGTTGGAAACAGACGTTATTTCCATCGATGCAACAAGGTTCCCACAGTGCGATGTCAGGACCTAGGTCCTGACATCACACTGTGGGAGGGGTCTCACCACAATATCAGCCATGAAAAAATTCCTGATGAGCTATTCAAGAAAATGTTAAGATTTCTCATGGGAAAGGGGATATTCGCTGCTTATTAGAATGAAGTTCAATCCTTGGTTACAGTTCATCTTTAAACTTTACCACAATTAGGAAGAGTGTACACAACAGCAAAGCAAATACACTGCACTCTAAATTCACAAACACACTACATAACTACTGCAGTTGTGCTGTGTCTCTAGTGCAGTCATAAAGCATTTACACGTTTTAAAGTGAACCGAGCACCTTTTAGCACTCAGGATATTTCTATAGCACATGAAAAATGCATGCCAACAATCATTTCATTATTAAAATTAACTTTCATTTTACCTTGTATTTTACAATCAAAGTAGTTTTATTAGCCTGTTTCAGCAGCCGAATCGTCCACAGAAATCTCAGGAAGCTAATTGTTTTATTGAGCTAATTACCCAAAAGCAGGGGCGTCGCTAGCCCTGTTTTAGGGGGGCACGTGCCCCCAATCTTTCCTGGGGTGCCACGGATCTCCCGGCCGCCGCTGCCCCCTCTGTCAGTGGCTCCCTCCAGCCGCCGCCGCGTCTCAGACCTCAGGATCAGGCGGCGAGCCGGCGACCAATCGTGCGGGCGCTAGGACCCAGCGCCCGCACTGATATGCGGAAGTGACATCACTTCCGCATATCGAGCGGGTGCGTCCAGCGCCCGCTCGTACATCTGGTCGGGTCGCCGCTGATCCTGAGGTCTGCTGAGAGGTAGGGGGGGAGCGGCGGCGGCGGCGGCTAGAGAGGGGGCCTCCCTGTCACTCACTCACTCACTCACTCACTAAAGGGGCTCCCTGGCACTCACTCACTCCCTAAAGGGGCTCCCTGGCACTCACTCACTCCCTAAAGGGGCTCCCTGTCACTCACTCACTCCCTAAAGGGGCTCCCTGTCACTCACTCACTCCCTAAAGGGGCTCCCTGGCACGCACTCACTCCCTAAAGGGGCTCCCTGGCACTCACTCACTCCCTAAAGGGGCTCCCTGGCACTCACTCACTCCCTAAAGGGGCTCCCTGTCACTCACTCACTCCCTAAAGGGGCTCCCTGTCACTCACTCACTCCCTAAAGGGGCTCCCTGTCACTCACTCACTCCCTAAAGGGGCTCCCTGGCACTCACTCACTCCCTAAAGGGGCTCCCCTGGCACTCACTCACTCCCTAAAGGGGCTCCCCTGGCACTCACTCACTCCCTAAAGGGGCTCCCCTGGCACGCACCCACTCCCTAAAGGGGCTCCCTGGCACGCACCCACTCCCTAAAGGGGCTCCCTGGCACGCACTCACTCACTAAAGGGGCTCCCTGGCACGCACTCACTCACTAAAGGGGCTCCCTGGCACGCACTCACTCACTAAAGGGGCTCCCTGGCACGCACTCACTCACTAAAGGGGCTCCCTGGCACTCACTCACTCCCTAAAGGGCCTCCCTGTCACTCACTCACTCCCTAAAGGGCCTCCCTGTCACTCACTCACTCCCTAAAGGGGCTCCCTGTCACTCACACACTGCCTAAAGGGGCTCCCTGTCACTCACTCACTGCCTAAAGGGGCTCCCTGTCACTCACTCACTGCCTAAAGGGGCTCCCTGTCACTCACTCACTGCCTAAAGGGGCTCCCTGTCACTCACTCACTGCCTAAAGGGGCTCCCTGTCACTCACTCACTGCCTAAAGGGGCTCCCTGGCACTCACTCACTGCCTAAAGGGGCTCCCTGGCACTCACTCACTGCCTAAAGGGGCTTCCTGGCACTCACTCACTGCCTAAAGGGGCTTCCTGGCACTCACTCACTGCCTAAAGGGGCTTCCTGGCACTCACTCACTGCCTAAAGGGGCTCCCTGGCACTCACTCACTACCTAAAGGTGCTCCCTGTCACTCACTATCGGGGTCCCTGTCACTCACTACCTAACTGGAGGCGCCTGTCACTCACTAGCTAACCTGGGGGTCCCTGTCACTCACTACCTAACTTGGGGGGGCTACCATATTAAGGGGGCATTCTGCCTATTTATGTGAAATGCTGTCTATTTATGTGCCTCATGACTGCTGAATGTGTCTTGTTGGGAGCCTTATGATTTGTTGGGGGCCTCATGATTGCTGAATTTGTCTTGTTGGGGGCCTCATGATTGCTGAATTTGTCTTGTTGGGGGCCTCATGATTTGTTGGAGGCCTCATGATTGCTGAATTTGTCTTGTTGGGGGCCTCCTGATTTGTTGGGGGCCTCATGATTGCTGAATATGTCTTGTTGGGGGTCACATGATTGCTAACTGCGAGACTATGGGAAAAGCTGAATCCTTATCAAATGAGACAATAGCATTAAACCTACTTTTTTAGCGTTTTAAAACAGAAAATAAAACTGGGAGGTTCTAAAAAATTGAATACATTTTTCAGGAGTAGGATGGATGAAATTGTTTATCTTCACAGTTTATTTTCAACTTGGATTTTCCATAATGTTCATGTATGAGTTAAAACGTTTGTACAGTATTTAGTTTAAATTGCTGTTGCCACTTTGCGATAGATACCGGTAAGTGACTTTTGGGTTGCAGTTTGGGCACTCGGCCTCCAAAAGGTTCGCCACCACTGTCCTAATCTGATGTCCCACCATTGCTAGGTTCATGTAAATTTGTCTCCACCCGTTACCACACCTATATTCTGGTCCATGGCCCACCCATTTTTTGGTGCGGCGCGATAAGCACGCCACACAACGTGATCGTCATATTTTTGGCACGCTAGCTGCAGTGTGCTGAATTCTGCTGCCTACAGTATGTACAGTATACGCTGTTCTCTAGTGCTTGCACTGTGTGCTGATTTACCTCCAGTGTGTACAGTGTAAGGTGTTACTCTGTGCCTTTATTGATTGTAAACCAGCTGTATTGTATGCTGATCCCTGCTACTTTCAGTATGTACAGTATTAGCTGTAAAGCCTGGTACACACATACAATTTTGATTAGCCAATTTTAGCTCTGTTCATAAAATTCATTGTCTGTTGGCCCACTTACTGCACGGGGGTGGGAAATTGGGGGTCAGTGATTGACCAATCAAAATTGTATGTGCGTATACATCTTTGATCTATGCCTATACTGATTGTAAATGATCGAAATAAAGGACAGGGGGCTCCGTCCAATATTTCGATGGGCAGGCCCGTTATCCGTAGCTTACACCGCTGCTAAGTTCATGTACATTTGGCCCCACCCATGGCCACGCCCACTCACCGCATGGCCACGCCCATTTTTTGCCGCGACGCACCTCCCCTCCTGGTGCCCACAGGTGCCACTGATCTCCAGGGACCCTAGAAACGCCCCTGCCCAAAAGTAAACTATAGCTTTTCATCAACAAAAGGGGGTGTGTAATTATGACTGTTTGACACACACAATGTCTTTGAAGAAACAGTCCTAATTACCCACCCCCTTTGTTGATGAAAAGGTATTGTTTTCTTCTGGGTAATTAGCTCAATAAAACAATTCTTCCTGAGATCTCTGCTGATGGTCAGGATGCTGAAACAGGCTAATAAAACTACTTTTATTGTAAAATACAAGGTAAAATGAAAGTTTATTGTAATAATGAAACAGATTGTTGGAATGCATTTTTCATGTGCTATAGAAATGTCCTGAGTGCTAAAAAGGTGCTCGGTTCACTTTAAATGCAGCAGAACAGAACACGTTGCGTTTGAAAAAAAAAACAACGCAACACGCATGCAGTGCAGTCACAGCTGAGAAGTAGCTGTGTAAACAAGCGCTTAGAAAGTTCAGATTTATCTGCTATTCTGGACCAGACAGCCTTCATCCCTCATGCCTCTTCCACTGCTGCCCAGATGAAGGCAGCAGCATAATTGTATATGATGATAAATAAAAATATGTTTTAGAACAAAATGAGCCACATTATCACGGCAGGGGCGACTAATCCATAGGACAGGCTCTTCCAGGACATCATACGGTTCCTTCCAATTTATACTGAGAAGAGGTGATATTTTCTGAATAACAGCTGCTATAAAAAGGAAATTGGGGATATTACACAGGAACCTCCTGACGACCATAACATCTGGAAATAGTGTCTGTCTGGCAGGAGGTGATTACACTGCTGGCTGAGGAAGATTTCAGGTGCAGGGCTTTGTGAACAGTCAACACTTCACAGCAAAGCGTCATATGCCCAAGCGCTACAAAATGTCCTTTTTTTCTCTGCTGAGGATTAAATTAGACATTCAAAAACTCACAGGTGTATTAAGTACAGTTAGATCTAGATTTCCCTTTAGGCACTAGAAGGCACAAGCTCTGTGTCATTAAGGTTCTCCGGGGCTACAGAACTAAGGAGAACTCCGCAAATCCTACAAACTTGGTCTGAAGTGATTAAAAGGTCTGCTTTTAGGTGATAAATATCTGTAACCCTTCTATGGGTCATATCAGGTTATAGGAAGGATTGCTGCAAGATTAGTGAGTTAAATAACTTGCGCCAATGCATTCAACAAGGGTCCATTTTTTTACTGTCCACCCGCATCACCACCACCACCTCCCTGTCCAGCAGAAAAAAGGAAACTTTAAGAATAGAAAGTTAGTGACATTCTTTCAAATGGGGATGCAAACCTCATCAATACATAAGGGCTGGTTCAGACGGACGCTTTTGCGGCGTTAAACGCAGCGTTTCGGACGCAACGTTTTTTGGGATCTACCGCCGTCCCATTCAAGTGAATGGGAGCGTTTAGAGCTGGCTTTCATTAAAGTCTGGCGGTTGATCTCGGCGTAGCGTCTAGTATCGAAAGCAACATGCAGCTTCTGGAAGTCGGTTGTGACTGGTGGCGTGGCGTTTAAAAGCAAGCGAAAGCCACTGAAAGCCACTCAAAAGCCTGTAAAGGCATCTGGAGCAGGGGTATAAACAGGAAAGAGGCACAAGGAACCACAATAAATTGCGAGAGGAAATAGCACAGGCTAAGGGAATGACAGCAATGGAGACTGCAGTGGAGCACACGGTGGAGCTGGGTGAGCTTGTAGAGCAGATCCATGCTCACCCAGCAGTATGGGGCAGCACCTGTGCGGATTATAGCAACAACTTCTGCAAGAGCCGCGCTTGGGAGGAAATCTGCAAGCACTTCTTTGAGCAGTATCCTGAGTACAGTGCATCCACCAAAGACAAGATTTGTAAGTGTACACTGTGGCTCACTGTATGATTTGTAGCTCACCTGTGTGCCATGTTTATGCTTTGTATGTCACCTGAGGCCCACTGAATGCTTTGTACCTCACCTGTGGCCCACTGAATGCTTTGTACATCACCTCTGGCCCACTGAATGCTTTGTACCTCACCTGTGGCCCACTAAATGCTTTGTATCTCATCTGTGGCCCACTGAATGCTTTTTACCTAACCTGTGTTCCACTGAATGCTTTGTACCTCAACTCTGGCCCACTGAATGCTTTGTATCTCACTTGTGGCCGACTGAATGCTTTGTATCTCACCTGTGGCCCACTGAATGCTTTGTACCTAACCTGTGGCCCACTGAATGCTTTTTATCTAACCTGTGGCCCACTGAATGTTTTGTACCTAACCTGTGGCCCACTGAGTGCTTTTTATCTAACCCGTGGGCCACTGAATGCTTTGTATCTCACCTCTGGCCCCCTGGATGATTTGTACCTAACCTGTGGCCCACTGAATGCTTTGTATCTCACCTGTGGGCCACTGAATGCTTTGTACCTCACCTCTGTCTGGCCCACTGAATGCTTTGTACCTAGCCTGTGGCCCACTGAATGCTTTGTATCTCACCTGTGGCCCACTAAATGCTTTGTACCTAGCCTGTGGCCCACTGAATGCTTTGTACCTCACCTGTGGCCCTGTTCTTGCTGCCACCTCCAAATGAGCTCATTTTTTAGGAACTAAAAGGACTATGACCTGTGTATGGAACCTATGGTATAATAACACTGATTTTATCTATGTTTTCTTGCTTTCTTCCTCAGTGAAAATGTTAAAGAAGAAATGGAAGTCAATTAGAGATCATTACAGCAAAGATCTGAGACACAGCCGGGAAAGTCAAAGTGGTCAGGCACCCACTCATTACCGCTACCATCCTCTATTTTGAACAACTGGCATTTCTGCAGGCTACACAAGAGAGGAGAAGGTGAAAATAAAACAATAAAAAAAAAAAAACAAACAGAAACAGATTTCTTATAGTTTGCAGCTTTTTATATATATATATATATATATATATATATATATATATATATATATATATATATATATATATATATATATATATGTGTGTGTGTGTGTGTGTGTGTGGTGTGTATTTTTTTCTCTATTGCAGAACTACTAGTAATGCAGAGGAAACTGTGGTACAGGATGAGCCTGAGGAGGAGGAGGAAAAGGAAGACGTCGCAAGTGCAGACTCTCATCACAACTGTTCAGCACAGTCATCCTTAGAAAATAGAGAAACAGAGGAGGAGTCATTGGAGGACACTCAAAACCTCAGCACACAGTCCACTATCTCTTCCACACCCTCAGCTCAGATCTCCCATCATACCTGCCCCTAGGAGAAATAGTCCCAAAAATGCCCATCGCCCAGAGCCCAATGCAGAAGTGATGTCTATGATAAACATTGTTGAGAAAAGTGTGGCGAAATACATGGAGCCTAAAGACTTGGCACATTTTTCAAGGCACTTGAAAAAGAGGCTAGAGAGGTCCCTACAAAGAAATGGGACTATATGAAACAAAAACTTTTTACACTAGTAATGCAGATGAAAAGTAGTAATGTGCCAACATCTAGGGAGACTTGGTCTGGTCACGCACCACAGGAAGCAGAGCCATCTTATCATGTTCCACCATTACCAGGCAGTTACAGACAGATGTTGAATCCCTGTCAAACAAGCTGGTACCCATACAGTCAAAGTCAACAACAAAGCAGTAACACGCAGGGTCAAGCCCACATTTCCAGTGTGTTCCACAGCATCAAGCATTATCAGTTTAGAGTCAAGCACAGCAGAGGCTATATCTGCCTCTCTACACATGGAGTCTAGGAGTTGTACGCAAATTATTGAAGATATATAATTAAACTATTTTTATGTTGTTTGCAACTGTGTGTGCTACTGACTTAGATTTTATACAGTATGTGTGGCTGTGGCGGAGATGGCCCATCCCCTCATGGCTGGACTATCTGTCTGTGGCTTGGGGTGAAGCTTTGCCTTCCCCAGGGCACAGACAGAGGGTCCCCCATGAGGTGATGGACTTTCTCTCCATCAGCCAAAGACCTCTCTCCTCTCAGGCTCACCTTCACTGCCTGCAACTGTGTGTCAATTTTATAATGTTACATTATACAGTTAAAGTGAATGGGAACCATTTTTTTTTGTTATTTTCAATAGCTTATCAATTACCTATTTCTCTTCTCTGCTGTTCAGTCCCCTTTTCATATAAATTACTGCAGCCTGGAACCCGAAATCTCATTTATACATATTTGACCAGTTCGGTCAAATATAATGCTGTTGGGAGGAGGCAGAGCTTATTTCCACTGCTCTGCCTCTCCTCTGTCATGCATGCCCATCAACCTCCCCTTTCCCCACCCCTCTTAGCCTCCCAATGACGTGCAGCTCCCTGGTCTTACTGACAGACCGAGCATAGTGACTCTGCACAACACAGGCAGCGCTGCCGGCAGTGGAGAGGACGCACAGTTCTACTTGGGGAAAAGGTATGAGTAGAACTATGCAACATTTCATGGCCGCGCGCTGCTTCTCGCATGGCTTTATCAGCGCTAACAAAAAGGAAGAGGCTGCTGACCCGAAGAGAAAGGCAAAGGTCAGCAGCCATCTTGGATAACATGGGCATCGGTGCTGGGGAAAAATAAACTGATCCAGGGGCGGGGGAGCAGCGAAATACAGTGAGGTAAATGCTATCATCATTTTGAACACATCCATGTTTTTTTTTTTGTTGTTGTTGAAATTTGATTCCCATTGGCTTTAAGATATTATAATATTGAAAAGAAAACCATTGTCTAACGTAACTTTATTGTTTAAGTACATAAAACATGTTATTCTTTAAAAACAAATGACAGTATTTACTTTATTCAATGTGTCTTGCTTCCCCAAGGCCCACTATACCTGCATGCTTGTTCCCAAGGATATTTCCAGGAACATGCATGTGGCTATTGCAGGTAATGGTTCCACACCCGCACAAATATTCAGCACCAGTATATGGACTATCATGCCATATTTTGCTGCTTCCCTAAGGCCCAGGAAGTACAAAGGTATTTCCACTTCCTGCAGGCACATAAACAAGCCCTTTCCTGTTAAAAACACCCACTTCCTGTAAAAGCCAGCAAAAGCCCAGAAAACGCAACGCTCCGAAACACTATGATCTTAAAGCCATTAAAAGCCGTCTGAACGCTGCGTTTAAAAAACGCTCCGCAGAAGCCCGTGTGAACCAGCCCTAAGACATTTTATTTCTTCCAAATAATCAAAACTGAAAGTTTTTACTCAGTGTTTGTCCGTTTTAAAATCTTTCCGCTCCCTGATTTACATTCTGAGATTGATCACAGGTGGTAACACCTTTAGTCCTGTCAGGTGCAGCTCTGCAGAATATTTGTTTCTGAAAGTTTTGAAGCCTGTGAAAATAATGCTTAGTCTCCCAAAATGCTTTGGGACGAGAATTTTGCATATCTAAACAGTCTATACCAAGCATCACTGGGGGGGGCTACATATAAACATACAGCAATATATATTAGAAGGGTTTCTGATGCTGAAACCAGGAAAATTACCATACAAGTGGCTATCCCTAATTATTTACTGCATTCTACTGTACATGTCGCTACAGTGCCTCTTTAAGAAGGCACTGACTAGTACCACATTATTGTAAATGATTAAGGTCATTTGCTGATGTAAAGAAAATATACATATGTGAATACTTACTCACACCTGATGAAGTACAGCATTCCAGTGATTTACAGCATAGAGCATAAATGAAGTATCTCTTCATGAAAGATGGTGTTTATGGAGTAACTACTGCTGTAGGTAGCATTATCTGAAGTACGCTTTCACACATATATTTATAAGGACTGTTCTATAATTGTGTATCCCTTATTTTTAATTAACTAAAATACATATATATTTGTTTACATATGATTTATCATTTTTAAACTGTTAAAGCAAACCTAAGGCCAAAGCTTAGGTGAAGAAACACATATTTACCGAGGAGGGAAGTCTCTACATAAAGATGCTTCTCGTGCCATCCTCACCACTGCCGTTGCTTACCGGGACCCATCTGGGCCACGCCCCTCTTCTGGCATGAGTAAGGCCACATCTGCACAGTAGCGTGAAGCTGCTTGTGCACGTGAACGCAGGTGCGACCGTACTCGCAAAGGCGCAGTGTGACCGCGCTTGTGCTTGAAGAGGATCGCAGCCCAGATCAGATTTCTGACAAGTCCTTGTACAGAATTGTAAAGCACTGATTTGCTGGTTATGATCATGTGCTAAAGCAGGAAATATTCAAAGCAAATCAGAGCCTTGTAAATATATCTGCTGATCAAACTGATCACAAGTTCTCCATGAGTTCTTATACACGTAAGCATCACTAGTGAGGTCCATAAAGGTGCCCATACACCGTGCAATAAAAATGTTTGATTTTCCTGTTTATTCGCCTAAAACAATCGAATTGAATGAAAGTCAAAAATAATCTTTTCTTCAATCAAGAAAAACGAACGATTTTCCTGTTTTTTCAATACAAATCTGATCGGACGTGTTGGAAAAATCTTTATATGTGATCTAACGGAATAATCAAACATAATTATCTAATTGAAAGAATTGTACCATGTATGGGCACCATAGGTCTTCCTCCCCATAGGTTTGTTGTGAGGGTGAAGGTGCCACCTCAATAGTGGAGCTTCAGATTGCTACCAAGGTTCATTAATGATAGAGTCCTTTTAAACAAACGCTGCAAGTTTAACCCACTAATGGGGCAAACAAAAATTTAATAGTCACTAAAAGCAACTCTTGCTTCCGAATCCAGATCATTTTTTTTTCAGAGTTAATATCATTCCCTGCCGAAGGCTGCAAGCCCTTGGTGGATAAGGCACAACAAACGACTCTGCGGCAAATTCTTTCCTGCCTATTATTAAGCAGAGTCTGACGGCTATATTATTACAAACTTTAAAAACAGAATAGACATTTTTTCTGTTCAAGCAATCATTTACAACAACTTCATGTAAAGGTCCAGTGATTTTGCTTTTTTTGAAACGCACAGACCTCTGTATTTATGTAACATACCGGTAAACATCTTTTTCTCCAATATCTTGTGCAAATAATTGGTGTTTTGTTGGATGGAAATGAGTAAGTAAGTAAGAGAACCTGTTTTATTTTCAAGAACAGGTACCTAGCAAAATGTGATCATACATACAACATATCTATGGATGTGTATCATAGCATACAGTCAAAAATGGCGCAGAGTAAAAAATGGCGCACCGTTCTGCCGATCATAAAACGCTATTTACCGTTTTAATGTAAATACATTTAAATTGGTAAATAGCGTTTTATAAAACAGCAAAACAGTGCGCCATTGAAAAATTCAGGGAGCTAGTCAGGCAGAGGAGGTCGGGCTGGAGAGGCAGCGGAGGTCGGGCTGGAGGAGAGGCAGCAGGCAGTGGGCTGGCAGCGGGGTCGGGCTGGAGGAGAGGCAGCGGGCAGTGGGCTGGCAGCGGGGGTCGGGCTGGAGAGGCAGCAGGCAGTAGGCTGGCAGCGGGTTCGGGCTGGAGAGGCAACGGGGTGAAAGGAGTAGGATTGGGTAGCATGTGTATACATTACCTTGTCCCGGCCGGCGATCGCTCCTTCACTTCATAGCTTGCACGAGTGCTGCAACCAGCCAATCACCATGCGGCTTCAGTTTCCGCATGGTGATTGGCTGGATGCAGGACTCCTGCAAGCTATGAAGTGAAGGAGCGATCGCCGGCCGGGACAAGGTAATGTATACCAATACTACGTAATCCTACTCCCTCCACCCCGCTGCCTCTTCAGCCCGACCCCGCTGCCAGCCTACTGCCTGCTGCCTCTCCACCCTGACCCCACTGCCCGCTGCCTCTCCAGCCCGACCCCCGCTGCCAGCCCACTGCCCGCTGCCTCTCCAGCCCGATCCCTGCAAAAAAAAAATTAACATATAAAACGATAAATATCGTTTTAAGTGCAGCGCCATTCTGACACTATTAGCGCGGTGCGCCATTTTTGCCTGTCCCCGTATCATAGCCCAAACAAAGGACATGACTAAGGACCTCTGGAAAACTGTTATTGATACCCAGAAATCTGGAAAAGGTTACAAGACCATCTCTAAAAAGATTGGACAGCAGTTAGAGAGATGGGGCTCGATTCACAAAGCGGTGATAACTCAGTTATCACGCCTAAAAGACTTTAGGCGTGATAAGCCGTGCAATGCTGAGTTAGCACCGCTTTTGCTCTTTATCGCGCGCAAAGTCCCGCGCGCAAAGTTTTGCGCGCGCAATCGCGCAATTCCGCGCGCAGCGCCCATAGGCTTTAATGGGCACATCGCGCGAACTGCATCGTGCGCCGGGCGATTGCGCGCGGAACTTCGCGCGAGTTTTATTTTATCACGCCTAAACTGAGTTTAGGCGTGATACAGGGGTTTTCACAGGCGTGCAAACACTTTGCACCGCTTTGTGAATCATGCCCATTGTGTACAAATGGTGGAAATTCAGGACCACTATTACCCTACCCAGAAGTGGAAGGAAGGGATTCAGGGAAATTTCTAAGTAATTGTAAGCTTAGCTTACCCCACATTGGCGAGTGCTGATGTTCATAAGTCCACCATGAGAAGAAAAGTGATCAGCAAAGCCATGTAATGCTGGGCATACACGGGCAGGAGGGAGGCTTATCAATCGAGCCTAATGGCTCGATTGATAAGATCCAACCTGTCCGATACCCCGCCGGATCGATAGTGCGCTCGATACCGGCGGGGAGAACAATGGGCAGAAATGAGCAGCTAATTAGCCGCTCCCACGGGGACGAGCGGCAATCGATCCGCGCACACGCGCGGACGAGCGGGGATGTGCCGGTATCCAGCCGCTGGCTCGATCCGGCGCATAAAACGTGCTGTGTATGCCCGGCATAAGGCCAGAAACCCACTAGGAGCGATTTCTAATTGCTAGTGATTTGAAAAAGATTTTGCTAATGCAATGTTATGGGGGATTTTTATAAAATCACATTGCTCAAGTGGGATCACACCCATAGCATTAGATTAGCAAGAGTTTTCACATTGCAATTCGCTCAGAAAATCACTCCTATTGGGTTTCTGGCCTAAGTCAGGGTAGCAAGGAGAAAGGCACTGCGATCATCCAGAAATATTGCTGACTATCTAAAGTTTACTAAAGATCATGTGTCAAAATCAAATGGATACTGGAAGAAAGGGGAGGGGTGGGTGGCGCAAAGTAAGCCAAAACAGAAATGTTTGGCTTAGATGAGGAGCATTGAATATGGGAAAGGAAAAACCCTGCATTCCATCATAAGAACCTCATCCCATGTGTGAAACATTGGGGCACTCCCACCCCAATGTTTCACACCTGGGATGAGGTTCTTTAGAATGGTCTGTCATAATTCAGAATTGTTCCATCAATGATGACAAATGGTGCAAGCCCAGACGCAGCAAAAGTGGCCCAAAACAATACACTCCCGTATTGTTTTGGGCCACTTTTGCTGCATCTGGGCTTGCACCGTTTGTTTGTCATCATTGATGGAGCAATTCTGAACTATGACAGAGCATTCTAAAGGACAATGTACTGAATATCAGCAGACAGTGGGCCATGCAGCAAGACAAAGGGCTTAATGCAGAAAGTCAAAGTCCTGACCTTTATCCAGCCAGAAGGATAAACTACCCCAACAAGTACGCAGTTCAGCTTGCCGTAACAAGGCCTTTTTATGGTAGAGGAAGAAAGCCCTTAAAAAATAGCACCTCCCACAGCAAAATTTGAAAAAGTATAACAAAAATCTTTATTCAACATTGGGTATATTAATAATCACAGTACTGATGATTCAATAAAGAATAAAACCATTTAAAAACCAAGGAAATATTCCAACATGATCCCTGCTGCATATGAAACAATCACTCTAAATGCAATATATTGTATAATGACACAATGCTGCTGTCAGATATAAAACCCCACAGTAGGCTCAATATTGAGCCCAACAGGGGGAGAACCCGGGTTCAGTATACAACCTAGTGTGATGCAGGACCAATAAACAACACCTGTGCAATAAAAAAAAATTAAAAAAAAACACGAATAAATATCGCATATATAAAATTATGAAATAAAGTGCACAATTGCTATCCAAGTATACAGTATTACTAGTGATAAGATGCCTAGTAAAAAATTAAGGCAAAGGAGCAGCCCATAGGAAAAAGAGCATAAAGTGGAGTAGTGCAAAAAATAGGAGATACTTAGCCCAGAAATGGTGAAGTCAATCTCAGCAGCACAGCAGGGAACAAGGAATCCCCTCAGAGGACAAGATCCCACTAGTTCCGTGAGAGTCACCTCACTTTATCAAGGAGAGAGGATCCTCTCTTAAGGGATTCTCAAACTTTCAAGTATCTCTGTACTTTGAAACCTTGCTTACAACAGCACATCATGCTTTTACATTATATACACAAACTTTTTATTCTTTTTATTTTACCTGATACTCATTTTTGAACATGACGTTGCCTCCAGAAAATATCCCCAGTTCAACCCTGAGATTTGAATGTACCTGAAAATATTCTGTAAATAAAAAATAAAATCAAAGCTATAAATACACACACAGTCAATAACAACAAATCTATACTGTAGTTACACTATATATATTACAAACTGTGTCAAACAAAAGCACAACATGAGTCAAACAAAAGCCACATGCCTATGTGTATATTGATTTGCTAATCTGGTCCAACAAATTACCAGTTAGGAAATCAATCAGGACAATTGATTGCCACAAGACTGGGTATGGATCTCCCAATGTATACCAGGCCTAAGCCACAGGAGTGTAAACGAATGATTTACAATGCTCTGTCAGGGGTTATTAAAAATTGTAAGTCCTCATCGCAAAGTTTTGATGGGGCCCAAAGGCCTAACCTCACCAAATAGTTTCACCTACCTCATGGATACGACAGGAAATGGCAGTATACATTTACATGCAGCGTACTACGCACAGAGAACATAGACAAAAATATAAAGTTACAGGGTGAAGTAAAATTAAAAGGCTCGTGAACACAAAACCGCAGCTGTAGGACCTCATGGCATTGGCAACCACTTTGACTAACAAAATTATAGCTGCTATTCTAAAATGAGATCCAAATGCATTGTTTTTCAGAGATGCAATGGATGTAGTACCAAATAAATACCGGTACATTGCTTAAAGAGACTCTGAAGTGAGTCTCAATTCTGAGTCTCAATCCACTTCTTTAACTTTTATTAATGTAAAGCACTGTAAACCTTGCTAAACTGCCGCATCCCTGCGGCAAAACTAGATGATTATACCCCCAAATCCGCTCTGCTGAGTCCGGGGAGCGCTTCCTGCTTGAGGCAGAGCTTAGGGCTGTAGCTCTGCCTCTTTGTGCGTCAATCCCCGCTGATCACTGCCTCTCCCCGCCCCTCTCAATCTTCCCTCACTGAGAGGGGCGGGAAGAGGCGGAGATCCGCGGGCAGATTGACATGCATGGAGTCAGAGCTGCAGCTCAAAGCTCTGCCTCCATGAGCAGAAAAATCCACGACCAAGAAAGTCATGGATTTTGCAGAGGGGATTTTTGGGGTATAGACCCCTCGTTTTGCCACGGGGATGCACTATAAGCCCTGCGGTTTAGCAGGGCTTATGGTGCTTAACATTAAAAAAGTGGAGTTAGACTTGCTTCAGTCTCTTTAAGGTCTCATTTACATAAGCAACTGAAGGCAGTACAACTGCCTGTCTGCTACTCCCGCACACTGACCTGGAGCTTGCTAGAGCTTGGTATGTACATTAGAGAGGTGTTTGTTCCATGGAGGACATGGCTGACTTGGCTAAACTCTCTGACATGGGGTGGTTTCTTGCTAGAGCTTGGCATATACATTAGAGAAGTGTTTGTTCCATGGAGGACATGGCTGACGTAACTACACTCTGTGACATGGGGCGGTTTCTTGCAAGAGCTTGGCATGTACATTAGAGAGGTGTTTGTTCCATTGAGGACATGGCTAATGTAGCTACACTCTGTGACATGGGTCGGTTTCTTGCTAGTGCTTGGCATGTACATTAGAGAGGTGTTTGTTCCATAAAGGACATGGCTGACGTGGCTACACTCTGTGACATGAGGCGGTTTCTTGCTAGCACTTGGCATGTACATTAGAGAAGTGTTTGTCACATGGAGGACATGGCTGATGTAGCTACACTCTGTGACATGGGGCGGTTTCTTGCTAGTGCTTGGCATGTACATTAGAGAAGTGTTTGTCACATGGAGGACATGGCTGATGTAGCTACACTCTGTGACATGGGGCGGTTTCTTGCTAGTGCTTGGCATGTACATTAGAGAAGTGTTTGTCACATGGAGGACATGGCTGATGTAGCTACACTCTGTGACATGGGGCGGTTTCTTGCTAGAGCTTGGCATGTACATTAGAGAGGTGTTTGTTCCATGGAGGACATGGCTGACGTGGCTACACTCTGTGACATGGGGCGGTTTCTTGCTAGTGCTTGGCATGTACATTAGAGAGGTGTTTGTTCCATGGAGGACATGGCTGACGTGGCTACACTCTGTGACATGGGGTGGTTTCTTGCTAGTGCTTGGCATGTACATTAGAGAGGTGTTTGTTCCATGGAGGACATGGCTGACGTGGCTACACTCTGTGACATGGGGTGGTTTCTTGCTAGTGCTTGGCATGTACATTAGAGAGGTGTTTGTTCCATGGAGGACATGGCTGACGTGGCTACACTCTGTGACATGGGGTGGTTTCTTGCTAGTGCTTGGCATGTACATTAGAGAAGTGTTTGTCACATGGAGGACATGGCTGATGTAGCTACACTCTGTGACATGGGGCGGTTTCATGCTAGCACTTGGCATGTACATTAGAGAGGTGTTTGTTCCAAGGAGGCACATGGCTGATGTGGCTACACTCAGATGTGACACATGGCGGTTTCTTGCTGTCGGGTAACTGCTCTGTATGGCAAACACTGTCACACAGAGACTGATCATCCACAAGGCAAATCTAGGCAGCTGCCTAGGGCTTGAAGAAAAATCAGGCGCCTGGTGGATGCTGCCCCCCACCAAACCTTATTATAAAATCCAGGTGACCATCAGTGCTGGGCAAAAACTGCTAGGGCCCCATTTCATCTTAATTAATTTCAGCTGACACATGTGAGGGCTTGTTCACACTACAAGAGCTTTTCTGAGCGCTTTGTGATTTTATAAGCTCTTGCTAATGTTATCCTATGTAAGAGTTTTCTCACTGAGGCTCCCTGCACACTGCATGCGATTCCGATTCCGCTTTTTAATCGGTTTTTACATCCGATTCCGATTTTTAATCTTTACTGCATGCTGCGTTTTTTGATCTGTTTTTCTGTTGAATTTATTCAGGGAAAATCGTAATTGAAAATCGGAATCGGAAACAGAATCGGAATCGGAAAATGGATTTGCAGTGCGCAGGGAGCCTTAAACTGTTATTATGTAAAAAGAAAAAAAAACATAGTATTGCATTAGCAAGAGCTTTTCAAAATCACTAGCGCTTAAAAAGCTCTTGTAATGTGAATCAGCCCTGAGGTAGCAAAGGTTGACATTCCACTGCATTAAATAGCAGGGTATATACTATAAAATTGGTAGTGTGCATATTATTTAGACCTCAGATCATATTAAGAAGAGTACAATATGGTATAAAGGTTCATTTTATTGATAAACAGTAGGCAATTTATTAAGACAAATGGAGTGTCAGGCCCATAAAAACACCCACCCCACAAAACACATGAAACCTCAAAAATAATAAATAGCAGGGTGCTCACTGGCTGGTAGATGAGAAGCTGAATTACCCAGAAAGCACACAGTCTTGCCTTATGCATAAAAAGCCTAAAGAAGACAGTGTTGCACTTTGAAGTAAATTTACTAGGAAAGCTTACTTTCAACCACTACAAAAACGCTATTTAACCATTTCCGGACCGAGGTGATAGAGATCTACGCCCTGTTTTGATGGGCTCCTGGCTGGCAGGGCGTAGATCTCTATCACCCCGCCACGATCGCGCGCACCGAACCGGCTGCACTTAGCTGTCTTATGACAGCTAAGGCTTCCGGGTATCGGCAGGAGCCGTCACTGATTGGCTCCCTGCCGTGTGATCGCTGTGAGCCAATCACAGCGATCACCCTCCGAAAATATATATATAGATCTATATATATATATATATAGATCTATATATATATATATATATATATATATATATATATATATATATATTTTACTGCATTGTGATTTTAACCACTTGCCGACCGCCCCTACCTAGGGGCGGCGGCAAAGTGGAGCCCGCAACGACCGCAATACGCCGATCAGCGGCGGCTCGTTGCGGACTAGCTGGCCGGGGATCGCACGCTGGATGTGCCCACCCGCGACGTCAACCCGCCAGCCAATTAGCAGCGGCGGCGGGTTGTTAACCCCCGATCTGCCGCATGTAAAGCGGATAATACGCTTTGTAATGTATACAAAGCGTATTATACAGGCTGCCTCCTGCCCTGGTGGTCCCAGTGATTGAGGGACCACCAGGGCAGGTTGCAGCCCTCCTAGTAAGTACCCAAGCACACTGATCCTGCCCCCTGATCGCCCACTGCACCCATCAGACCCCCCCTGCCCACCCCTCAGACACCTGTTTGCACCCAATCACCCCCCTAATCACCCATTAATCACTCCCTGTCACTATCTCAACGCTATTTTTTAGATTAGGTCCTAAACTGCCCCCTGGGGGCTCCTGAACACTCCCCCCCCACACCCTCATATCCTCCCTAGAACCTGTCACTGCTACCCATCAGATCAGGCCCTAATATGCCCCCTGCGGGCTTCTGATCACCCGGCCAAACCCTCACCCGCCCCACCGCAGTGACAGAAATTTTTTTTCTGATCACTGCTGGTACGACTTAATTGCCATGTCCACGTCACGATTTGAGAACATTCCTGCACTTCAGTGCCAATACAACCTGTCATCTAAGAAGCCACCCTGCTTATGACCGGTTCCACAAAATTCGGCCCCTCATAGACCACCTGTCATCAAAATTTGCAGATGCCTATACCCCTGAACAGTCATTTTGAGGCATTTGGTTTCCAGACTACTCCTCGTGGTTTTGGGCCCCTAAAATGCCAGGGCAGTATAGGAACCCCACAAGTGACCCCATTTTAGAAAGAAGACACCCCAAGGTATTCAATTAGGTGTATGGGGAATTCATAGAAGATTTTATTTTTTGTCACAAGTTAGTGGAAAAAGACACTTTGTGAAAAAAACAATAAAAATCAATTTCCGCTAACTTGTGAAAAAAAAATGAAATCTTCTATGAACTCCCCATACTACTAACGGAATACCTTGGGGTGTCTTCTTTCTAAAATGGGGTCACTTGTAGGGTTCCTATACTGTCCTGGCATTTTAGGGGCCCTAAACCGTGAGGAGTAGTCTAGAAAATAAATGCCTCAAAATGACCTGTGAAATCCTAAAGGTACTCATAGGACTTTGGGCCCCTTAGCGCAGTTAGGGTGCAAAAAAGTGTCACACATGTAGTATTGACGTACTCAGGAGAAGTAGTATAATGTGTTTTGGGGTGTATTTTTACACATACCCATGCTGGGTGGGAGAAATATCTCTGTAAATGGACAATTGTGTGTAAAAAAATCAGAAGAAATCTCATTTACAGAGATATTTCTCCCACCCATCATGGGTATGTGTAAAAATACACCCCAAAACACATTATACTATTTCTCCTGAGTAAGGCGATACCACATGTGTGACATTTCTTTTGCAGCCTAGGTGCGCTAAGGGGCTCAAAGTCCTATGAACACCTTTAGGCTTTACAGGGGTGCTTACAATTTAGCACCCCCCAAAATGCCAGGACAGTAAACACACCCCACAAATGACCCCATTTTGGAAACTAGACACTTCAAGGTATTCAGAGAGAGGGGCATGGTGAGTCCGTGGCAGATTTCATTTTTTTTTTGTCACCAGTTAGCAGAAATGGAAACTTTTTTTTATTTATTTTTTTTGTCACAAAGTGTCATTTTCCGCTAACTTGTGACAAAAGATAAAATCTTCTATGAACTCACCATGCCTCTTAGTGAATACTTTGGGGTGTCTTCTTTCCAAAATGGGGTCATTTGGGGGGTATTTATACTATCCTGGAATTCTAGCACCTCATGAAACCTGACAGGTGCTCAGAAATGAGAGAAATGCTTCAAAATGGGAAAATTCAATTTTTGCACCATAGTTTGTAAACGCTATAACTTTTACCCAAACCAATAAATATACACTGAATGGTTTTTTTTTTTATCAAAAACATGTTTGTCCACATTTTTCGCGCTGCATGTATACAGAAATTTTACTTTATTTGAAAAATGTCAGCACAGAAAGTTAAAAAAAATCATTTTTTTGCCAAAATTCATGTCTTTTTTGATGAATATAATAAAAAGTAAAAATCGCAGCAGCAATCAAATAGCACCAAAAGAAAGCTGTATTAGTGACAAGAAAAGGAGGTAAAATTCATTTAGATGGTAGCTTGTATGACTGAGCAATAAACCATTAAAGCTGCAGTGGTCTGAATGGAAAAAAGGCTCTGGTCCTTAAGGGGTGAAAAGACTGCGGTCCTTAAGTGGTTAAAGCGGTATAAAACCCTGACATAATATTCAAGAAAAACATGTTTTCCTACTTTATATATGCCATACGGTTATCATATTTGCTTTTGTGCATAAGTATTATTCATTTAGAAATTACGAGTTCCCAAAGTACACTTTTTTTTGCTCTGAGAGCTGACTTTGCATTTTATTCATAACTGATTTATTCATCTTGAATTTTGAGCAGAAATGCTTTCTGATTGTCTGTCTTTGTTCAGGAGAGTCTGCACAGTCAGAGAATGAGTCACATTCCTCACTTGATACAATTAAGTAAGCACAAGATAACATTATCTCCAGTTCGGATGCATCCAGCTTTCTCTGCACTGAGCTTGTAAAGTCCTGTGTTTAACTAATTGAATGCTGATCTAGTAAAAACAAAATGGTGTTAGTATATAATATGCTGTAAATAATCTTTTAGAGCAAAGAAGAAATGCTGGGTTTCATTCCGCTTTAACCACAGTGGCATACCTAGAGGGGTGGAGGCATGGCTCGTGCCACAGGTGCCACAGCACCATGGGCACCATGTCTGCCCCTGTGTAGTGCTGCCATGGCTACTTAAGTATATAGGACACATTTGCCTATTTATTTCGACACACCTGGTTATTGAATTTGTTTATTATGAGGCACCTGGCAAATTGGGCTTCCTAGGGCCCTGTATGCTCTTAATTCATAGCTGGTGTGCAAACGAATTAGCTGTAATTATGAAGGGGGAAAGTTAGTGTCAGGAGTGGAGCGGGATGAGTTTAGAGTTAGAAGTCAAGAGGGTAAGTAAAGACCAGAGTGGGACGTTAGTGTTAGGCGTTAAAAGAGGGGAAAGCTAGGGTTAGAATAAAGTACACAGAGGGAAAAAGAAGAGATCTTTCCAAAAAAAGTAACTTCAGCAATAGCTAAAAAAAACAGAGGCAACCATAACAAATGTACACAATAAAGGATGCTGGCTTTAGAGGGGTGACCATTGCAATTTTTGCCATAGGCACTATATTACCCAGATACGCCCCTGTATAAACATTTTACAGATATTTCTGCAGTTTATCACAACAAGCAGGACAGAACTAGTGAAATTGCATGCTGCATGTTTTTATTTCACAAATAATCCATTATTCTCAAAAGATATAGCAAATACTTTGCTCCCAAGGACATCTAAACTCTGATCTCAAGGCCACACGCTACTGGCTCAATATACGCCATAAGGACTGCCCCCAATTTGTCTGCACACATAGGAATAAACACAAGTAAAATAAAAGGAACATGAAAATAAATTTAAAAAGAAAAAGAAGGCATTGAAAAGAGATAAAGTGTCTGTATTGATTTCTCAATTTCCTATTCTCTGGAAAACGAGTACACCTAAGTCAACATTTTCACTCGTAAGAATTGTGTGATGGGAACAGAGTCTCTTTTTTGGAAAACGATTCCTTTTATGAACTAAACAATTTTCAGAATGATCAAGGTATTTAAATAGCTCACTGCTTGGCAAATGATGGATGAAATTATTATTGGGTGTCTGTAATTAGAGAGCATAACTGCGTGACTGTCTGTCATAACCAGCAGAATGATTTATATTCTAATAACCATTTTCGTGTAATGTGCGAGATCAATTACATAATGATCTCAACTGAGCTCTCTTCCTGTGAAGTTTGCCTTAAGTTTTAATCCACTGGCACTTGAAGGTAAACTGGGTACAGTGACGGGACGGATGAAATTACTCGCCATGCTTTGCATTGATCCGCTTTGCTCGATGCACATGAGGGTCTTATCTTGCCTGTACAATGCCCTAGATAGATATATTAGTCAATTATTGGAGACCGATTCATCTGGATGCTTGCATCTATTAGTCATTCCTGGCTCATCTACTGTTACAGACTCTCAAATCTGTTAGTTGTGTGTGATGGATAGTAAAAACTGCAATTAGTTATTAAAAAATATTTTTAAAAAACACAAACACATACTAATAGCAACCATATACACTAGTTACACAAATTTTCACAAGAGCACTACTTTCAAAGGTGATTGTTGCAGGACTACCCCAATCGTATCCAAAATACAATCATTCCGTAAGTTCTGCAGAAACATTCTCACAAATACATTTTAGTCAATGGAGGAGGCTTCAAAGAACGTTGAGATGGTAGACTAGCGCTAATTTATACTTACCTGGGGCTTCCTCCAGTCCCATAAGTACCGTGTCCTCCCTCCGTTAAGGTGCTATGACTCCCGGAGGGGCTGAAGAGGATGGTGAGGGAAGCCATGACGCTTATGGGGCTGGAGGAAGCCCCAGGTAAGTATAAATTAGCACTAGTGTACAATCTCTGGTACATTTTAAGGGGTTAATAGCAAAGCCCCCCCCCCCATACATCCATGTGTGGTAGAATTACAGATAAATAATGCAGTGAAATTTTACATATACCAAAAGAGAGAGGAGGCAGTTTCATGCTGCAGTTTCCAGGAGGAAAGTAGAGGTAGTTACCAGATGCCTGCCCACCCTTGGTCAGGTCACTCAGGGTGGTACTAGTTCCATTGCTGTAAATGGCCTGTAGAGCGTCGGGCCCAAAGAGCAGCAATGCCACACGAACCGCAGCTGTCAATTTTTCCTCTTGGTCTGGAGGTTGGCACATGGTAAGTTGGGGAGAGAAAAGATATAGCTAGAGCTGTGGTGGCATTTGTAAATACCCACCATCCTTCTCCTGTTTCCTGTCACTATGCATGGGCTGCATCCTCCGTCCTGCCTCCCTGGATGTCCACATCCATCACTGCTCTCAGCTGGTTTCTCTATATTGCAGCAACAAAAAACTCTCTGTTCCCATACGTCTCCACACAGCTGCGCTGCATAGTCAGTGCTGCTGGGGAAGAAATAGAAAGTCAAAGAGCCCCAGCGAGCATGCGCAAGACACCTCACTGCAAGATATCTCAGCTGTAACAGTGAGTGATGCAGGAGTCTGCACCTAATATGGGCTGGGGGAGGCCATGAGGGCACCTAATGAAATATGGGAGCAGTACTAAGGAGAGATCACCTAATGAAATAAGGGAGGAGGTAAGGACGGTGCACCTGATAAATATGAAGTGGGACGGGGGGGGGGGGGGGGGGTCTAATGGTGGGCACTAATGATCCAAACGTTTTCATCCAATCTTACCATTTCTATGTACCATATGGGAACAGCCTAAATTATGCATTCAATATATTCACTCAACCTACTTTTTATATTACATAGATGTGGTAAAACTGGAGGAAAAAGATTGGATCATTAGTGGCCACCTTAAGAGAGCACATAATGAAATATGAGGGGGGGGGGGGGGGGACTGAAGAGTGGGCATGTAATGAAATATGGGGGGGGGGGGACTGAAGCGAGGGCACCAAATGAAATATGGGGGGGACTAAAGCGAGGGCAACTAATGGAATATGGGGGGAGCTGAAGAGAGGGCACCTAATGAAATATGGGGGGGGGGGGGGGACTGAAGCGAGGGCACCTAATGAAATATGGGGGGGGACTAAAGCGAGGGCAACTAATGGAATATGGGGGGAGCTGAAGAGAGGGCACCTAATGAAATATGGGGGGGGGACTGAAGCGAGGGCACCTAATAAAATATGGGGGGGGGGACTGAAGCGAGGGTAACTAATGGAATATGGGGGGGGGGGGCTGAAGAGAGTGCAGCTAATGAAATATGGGGGTGGGGACTGAAGCGAGGGCACCTAATGAAATATGGGTGGGACTGAAGCGAGGGCAACTAATGGAATATGGGGGGGGGGGCTGAAGAGAGGGCACCTAATGAAATATGGGTGGGGACTGAAGCGAGGGCACCTAATGAAATATGGGGGGGGGGACTGAAGCGAGGGCAAATAATGAAATATGGGGGGGCTGAAGAGAGGGCACCTAATGAAATATGGGGGGGGACTGAAGCGAGGGCACCTAATGAAATATGGGGGGGGGAGGGACTGAAGCGAGGGAAAATAATGGAATATGGGGGGGGGGGCTGAAGAGAGGGCACCTAATGAAATATGGGGAGGGGGGGACTGAAGCGAGGGCAGCTAATGAAATATGGGGGGGAGGCTGAAGAGAGGGTAGTTAATGAAATATGGGGGGGAGGGGGACCTGAGGAGAGTGCACCTAATAAAATATGGGGGGAGGCTAAGAAAGCACCTGTTGATAGAACATGGGGGTCTGGGGCGGGGGGTTAAGCAAGAGAGCACGTGATGAAATAGGGGGTAGAGAATGAGAGAGCTGTAAAGGAAGAAGTATGGGGAGAATATAAAAGGGGCCTCAAGAAACTAGGAAGTAGACAGGAGGAGTGGCCTCTGCTAGTCAGGACAGGGTTTCACCATCACCACCATAGACTGGCAATGGCCTGTAGACTTCCATCAGAGAATTTGATCAATTATCTACCCATTAGCTTCTTTTGGTAGCTAGGAGATGACAATAACATTGCCAGTTGATAATGATCTGCACAGGCATGATAAAGAGTACAGTGGGAAAATTTACAAATGGGGAAGGAACAAGGTAGATTTGAAAAGCACATCTTTCTATCATGAATCACCATGCATTGCACAGGCAAAAGTAACTGCTTTTACTGTATACACACTAAAAGGTAGATCGTGTGAATATACCGATGAACGATTGTTATATGATCTATTTTTCACGATATCTACATGATGCAATGTGAACAATGTGATGTGTTGAAGGGTTATACGGTAAACGATCTGATAAACATTGCGGAATTTGCAACAAGCGGCGTAGACTTAGTGGACACATCGTTTAATAATCATTCATAGCTCTGTGCATACTGCTGAACGATTACTGTATCTGTCTATGTGATCCGTCATGACGGTCATTCGAAATGCATGTCAGTCGTCCTAGAACATTCATCTAAACCAGGCATGGGCAAACTTGGCCCTCCAGCTGTAACGGAACCAAAAGTCACACAATGCATTTGCCTTTATGATTCATGACTGTGGCTGTCAGACTCCTGCACTGCATTGTGGGACTTGTAGTTCCGTAACAGCTGGAGGACCAAGTTTGCCCATGCCTGATCTAAACCCTTTGTTTGCTAAAGTTTTATATTACCTTAAAAGTACACAATATTTTTAACATTTTTTTTATCTGTTGCCCTGAGTTTCTTTTTCAATCACACTTCATCATCTGGTAGAAAGTTTAAATACCCGTTACACACAAAAATTTGTGTTCTCTATAACATCTCTTAATCTAAGGCTCTATATATCGCTGTAACAATACACTGAATTACGGTTACTCTTTATTTATTGATACAGCGCTTGTAGTTTATTGCACTAGTCCACTGCAGACACCTTGTTATTAAATACCTGTAAAAGGGCAAGCTTGGTATAAATTGCGCCCTGGAAGTTTGCAGACACACTTTATAGTTGCATTCTCCTTTATTCTCTAAGGGCTTAAATCTTCAGATCTCATTTTGCCTGTCAGAGCCTCGCGGCTAGGTTATCACCATAGCAGCAACATGGTTAAGCGTTCAGTTTCTTTCTTATTCTGGACTGCAAACCATCATCCTGTGCCTGCCCTCTTTCTTTATGTGACAGCCTATAGTAAAACACACCTATAGGTGTGGACATATGGAAAGGCCACTCAGGCCAGGCCTGAGGCGGCAGGCTATTATTTCATTAACTTATTGCACTGCTTAAAGCATACCAAAGCTGAACGAAGTAGCAAAAATGGGGGGGGGGGAGCAGGCATGTACTGGAAGCTGTCCTGATGCCTCACACCCCCCCCCCCCCTCCCATTTTCCTCTGTCCCCTTACTTTCTTACCTAAATGCCCCCTGGAAGCCTCTTCCAGGTCAGCAGGAGCTACCCGGCTGCACATGTCCAACATCATGCAGCCGGAAATGCTCTTTGCATGATGTAGTTGGGACATCATGCGCAGTGCGCTCCCGGTTGTGAGCATGTGATGTAGGACACACGCAGCCAGGCCAGCGCTTGTGCACTAAGTTCCAACCTGGCCGACCCGGAAGAGGCTAGGTAGAAAAAGATAGTAAGCTCTGGAATCCCTTAACCTCCCTGGCGGTAAGCCCGAGCTGAGCTCTACTGGGGCGATTCGCCCCATTCAAAGTGCTGTGCGCGCAGCCAGCACTTTGCTAGCCGCGCGCACAGCTTGATCGCCGCCGCCCGCACGCAGCGGCGAAAGAGGGCCCCCCCCGCCAGAGCCCTGCACTGCCCGGACCAATGAGTTCTGGGCAGCGCTATGGGCTGGATCGGGTGCGCTTGACGTCAGGACGTCGGCTGACGTCCATGACGTCATCCCGATCGTCGCCATGGCGACAGGAGAAGCCAAACAGGGGAACGCGTTATATACGCGCTCCCCTGTTTGCTTTTAGTGCCTGCGACGATCGCACTAGAGGGACACATGCACCCTCTAGTGGTGTTTCATGTAGCTACCACTCTGGTAGCTTTACATGAAACAAAAAAAAATTAAAAAAAAAAAAGGATTTTTGCCCATTTGGCAAAAAAAATTAACCGCCAGGGAGGTTAATGTAAATTTGCCACTCTCTTCACTAACATAAAGAAAGGTCTGCAGTACAAGAGTAGATGGGCATGTTACTGTACATTGATATCTGCTGCCAAATCCCAGATATTCATTGCCTAGTAACTTGCTCAATTATGTCATGGCCCATTCCGATTAACAGATTGATTGTAAAATTTCTCAGATGTATCGCAGTCAGTAAGTCTTCCTTAGGGCCCTTTTACACTTAATCAGTTGCTCTCAGTTAAAACTGAAAGAAAATGTATTTTTAAAGTAAGTCCCATGTTTTCCAATGGCACCTTTCACACTTAACGTGTTTTAACTGAAATATTCTTCCCAATGCACTGCTATGGAAAAAACGCGTACCAACGCGCACTAACGCGTACTAACGCACACTAACGCATACCAACTGATTAAAGAGACACTGAAGCGAAAAAAAAATATATGATATAATGAATTGGTTACTACTACTATACTATGAATAATTACTAGAAGATTAGCAGCAAAGAAAATATTCTCATATTTTTATTTTCAGGTATATAGTGTTTTTTCTAACATTGCATGCAGATTACACCACACTCAGCATTCAAAATGATTCTTTCAGAGCAGTCTGTGAACTAATGACCTCTCCTCTGGCAGAGGAAAAGTAAACAATTAAAGAGAAACTCCGACCAAGAATTGAACTTTATCCCAATCAGTAGCTGATACCCACTTTTACATGAAAAATATAATGATTTTCACAAACAGACCATCAGGGGGCGCTGTATGACTGATTTTGTGCTGAAACCCCTCCCACAAGAGGCTCTGGTACCGTACGGTACTCTGGGCAAACTGCCACAATGTAACAATGACACACACAGGAAATGGCTGTTTATAGCTGTCTGTTAAAGCCAGAACAGCTACATAATCTGCCCACAGTAACAATGTCACCATGTAATACATGTCAGAATGTGAATCTGGGAGAGAAAAGATTTTACAATGAGCAAACTCTGACTAAATCATGTATACATAATTATTGTAAAAATTAAGCACCTTTTTATATTAAATTATTTTCACTGGAGTTCCTCTTTAACTAACAGTTGAGATAATAAAAGTCAGAAAACAGCCCTCTCCACAACTTTGAAAGTCATAGAGCTTAATGGCTTTTTTGTATAGAGATAACAACTGGAGTTTCTTAAAGAGACACTGAAGCGAAAAAAAAATGATGATATTATGATTTGTATGTGTAGTACAGCTAAGAAAAAAAACATTAAGATCAGATACATCAGTCTAATTGTTTCCAGTACAGGAAGAGTTGAAAAATTCCAGTTGTTATCTCTATGCAAAAAAGCTATTAAGCTCTCCGACTAACTTAGTCGTGGAGAGAGCTGTTATCTGACTTTTATTATCTCAACTGTAATTGAACTGTTTACTTTTCCTCTGCTAGAGGAGAGTTCATTACTTCACAGACTGCTCTGAAAGACTCATTTTGAATGCTGAATGTTGTGTAATCTGCACATATTATAGTGATGCAATGTTAGAGAAAATACTATATACCGTATATACTCGCATATAAGCCGACCCGCATATAAGCCGACCCACCAACTTTTACCTAAAAAAAACAGGGAAAAATGATTGACCCCCATATAAGCCGGGTGTAGGAAATGCTGGATTGGTGCAGGCCGCGTGATCCCCCCAGTGTCCCAGTATAGCTAGTATAGTGCCCAGTATGGGTAGGTACTGCCTCAGTATAGCTAGTATAGTGCCCAGTATGGGTAGGTAGTGCCCCAGTATAGCTAGTATAGTGCCCAGTATAGCTAGTATAGTGCCCAGTATAGCCAGTATAGTGCCCAGTATAGCTAGTAAACTGCCCAGTATAGCCAGTAAAGTGTCCAGTATAGCAAGTATAGTGCCCAGTTTAGCCAGTATAGTGCCCAGTTTAGCCAGTATAGTGCCCAGTTTAGCCAGTATAGTGCCCAATTTAGCCAGTATAATGCCCAGTATAGCCAGAAAAGTGTCCAGTATAGCAAGTATAGTGCCCAGTTTAGCCAGTATAGTGCCCAGTTTAGCCAGTATAATGCCCAGTATAGCCAGTAAAGTGTCCAGTATAGCAAGTATAGTGCCCAGTTTAGCCAGTATAGTGCCCAGTTTAGCCAGTATAGTGCCCAGTAGAGCTAGTAAACTGCCCAGTATAGCCAGTAAAGTGTCCAGTATAGCAAGTATAGTGCCCAGTTTAGCCAGTATACTGCCCAGTTTAGCCAGTATAATGCCCAGTATAGCTAGTAAACTGCCCAGTATAGCCAGTAAAGTGTCCAGTATAGCAAGTATAGTGCCCAGTTTAGCCAGTATAGTGCCCAGTTTAGCCAGTATAATGCCCAGTATAGCTAGTAAACTGCCCAGTATAGCCAGTAAAGTGTCCAGTTTAGCCAGTATAGTGCCCAGTTTAGCCAGATCCCCCGTCCGCCCGCCCGCCCGCAGCTCCCTTCGCGGCCGCCGCTGCTATTACCTCTTCAGCCGGCGGCCGCTTCCTCTACTGCGGGTGCCCCTCTCGCTCTGCTCGCCGTGTATCACAGCAGCGCGCCCGGCGCTGCTGCTGTGACGAGGCAGGAGAGAGCGGTTCCCCTGGTAACGGCGTCGCCGTTACCAGGGGAACCGCTCTCTCCTGCCTTGTCACAGCAGCAGCGCCGGGCGCGCTGCTGTGATACACGGCGAGCAGAGCGAGAGGGGCACCCGCAGTAGAGGAAGCGGCCGCCGGCTGAAGAGGTAATAGCAGCGGCGGCCGCGGAGGGAGGGAGCGAGCGGGAGGGAGGGAGCGAGCGAGCGGGAGGGAGGGAGCGAGCGAGCGGGCGGGGGGCGTCGCGGACCACCACCACCACAATAGAGACTCGCATACAAGCCGACCCCCCAACTTTTGACCCCCTTTTTGGGGGTCAAAAATTCGGCTTGTATGCGAGTATATACGGTACCTGAAAATAAAAATATGAGAATATTTTCTTTGCTGCTAATCTTCTAGTAATTATTCATAGTACACAACCAATTCATTATATCATATATATTTTTTCGCTTCAGTGTCTCTTTAAATCTTCCTGTACTGGAAACAATTAGACTGATGTATCTGATCTTAATGTTTTATTTCTTAGCTGTACTACACATACAAATCATAATATCATAGTTTTTAAGTGTAAACGGGGCCTTAGGGTGTCTGTTGGCAAATAAATCTTAAAGTACCACTATCGCGAAAAAATTAGGCAGTTAAAATCTGACAGAGCCGACAGGTTCCTTCTCGTCATGGGGGATTCTCAGTGTTTTTTTTTTTTTTCAACAGCATTTCCGGAACAGCAGTCTAATGCTGGATACACACGGTTCGTTCCCGCACTCGATTCCTGTCGATGCGCCGCTCGATTCCCGTCGATTTGTTTATTTCCGACATGTCCGATTTGCGTTTTGATGGATCGTTAGGTCGATTTGCCATACTTTACATGGCAATCGATCTAAAAATCATCGAAATGCAAAATGTTCGGAATTATCGATTCGTCGGGAATCGAGCGGCGCATTGGATGCGGGAACGAACCGTGTGTATTCAGTAGTGATGCTCAAATACCCCTTTTTAAAATTCGAGTTTGGTCGAATTCGAATAGTAAATTATTCGAGGTCAGTCGAATATTCGAGTCGAATAATTTTTACTATTCGATTCGACCTCGGACTTCGAGCTCACTATTCGAGTCGGTATTCGAGCTAACTATTCGAGCTGACTATTCGAATTGGCCTTAAATAGCTTCCAACACTTGTTTTGAGGGTGAATGATGCAAGAAACCTCTTTTTTTCCAAGTAACAACAGCAAGTGATTATGTGGGGATGTTCCTTTAAAAAAAAAAAGTTGAAAAGAGAAGTTGTGTCCAGAAATTTGTTCAGTACTGTATATACTTCTTCTTCTTCTTCTTTATCTTCTATATCTTCTTCTTCTTCTTCTATATCCTCTTCTTCTATATCTTCTTCTTCTATATCTTCTTCTATATCTTCTTCTTTTATATTGTCTTCTTCTTCTTCTTCTTCATCTTCTTCATCATCATCTTCTTCTTCTTCATCTTCTTCTTCTTCATCTTCTTCATCTTCTTCTTCATCTTCTTCATCTTCTTCTTCATCTTCTTCATCTACTTCATCTTCAACTTCTTCATCTTCTTCTTCTTCTTCATCTTCTTCATCATCTTCATCTTCTTCATCTTCTTCTTCTTCATCATCTTCATCTTCTTCATCTTCTTCTTCTTCATCTTCTTCATCATCTTCATCTTCTTCATCTTCTTCTTCTTCATCATCTTCATCTTCTTCATCTTCTTCTTCTTCATCATCTTCATCTTCTTCTTCATCTTCTTCTTCTTCATCATCTTCATCTTCTTCTTCTTCATCTTCTTCATCTTCTTCATCTTCATCTTCTTCATCTTCTTCTTCTTCTTCTTCATCTTCTTCTTCATCTTCTTCTTCTTCTTCATCATCTTCTTCTTCTTCTTCATCTTCTTCATCTTCATCTTCTTCATCTTCTTCTTCTTCATCATCTTCATCTTCTTCTTCATCTTCTTCTTCTTCATCATCTTCATCTTCATCTTCTTCTTCTTCTTCTTCATCATCTTCATCTTCTTCTTCTTCATCTTCTTCTATATCGTCTTCTTCTTCACTTATTTCTCTTTTCAAATTTTTTTTTTTACAGAAATGCAGCTATTTTTGAGCGTAACAAATAGCTGGTGGCGCACGCATGTTGGAAGCGCCATTGTATGTGCTCCCTGGCAGTGGAAACACACAGACAGCAGGAGGTAAATTCAGCAGCAGGAGGAGGAGGATGAGTGTGTGGCAGCAGGCAGTCAATGAGGCAGGCAGCGTGACATAATAGCCCTGGTACCTAGCGGTGATACCAGGGCTGTAAATAAACACAGCAGGCAGGAGGTCCCAGACAGCGGTCGTGCAGCCCACATTGTGTCCAATACACAACTGGGACAACACAGTTTTCAACCCGGGCACCTCAGAAAAATTAAACCTTTTTTTTTTTTTATGGTTTTGTAGTTTTGGTTTTACAACCAATTACACAGATATAGCTATTTTTTGACGTAATAGCTGGTGGCAGAGTGGCAGCAGAAGGTAAATCATCTGTGTACCCTGGCAGTGGGAAACACAGACAGACAGCAGCAGCAGCAGCAGGAGGAGGTATGGAGGAGCAGTGTGAGTGTGGCAGCAGGTAGGCAGCGTGACATAATAGCCCTGGTACCTAGCGGTGATACCAGGGCTGTAAATAAACACAACAGGAGGTCCCAGACAGCGGTCGTGCAGCCCACATTGTGTCCAATACACAACTGGGACAACACAGTTTTCAACCCGGGCACCTCAGAAAAATTAAAACTTTTTTTTTTTTTTATGGTTTTTTGGTTTTTGGTTTTGCAACCAATATAGCTATTGTTTGACGTAATAGCTGGTGGCAGAGTGGCAGCAGAAGAAGGTAATTCTGTGTACCCTGGCAGTGGGAAACACAGACAGACAGCAGAAGGGCAGTACACAGCAGCCCACTGTAGGTGTAAAATGTGTGGCTGCAGGCGACGTAATAGTCAAAGTGAACCAGGCTGGCTTAGTGAGCAGGAGCCAGGAGGTGGTAAAGGGTGGTAAGGCACATTAACGATGGTTCCGGCAGCCAGTTCATGTCCCCCTCTCGCCGACAACAGGGGCCAGGAACTCGCCTTCCACCCACGCCTGGTTCATCTTGAGAAACGTCAGTCTGTCCACAGACTTGTGAGACAGACGTGAGCGTTTCTCGGTGACCACGCCACCAGCTGCACTGAAGCAGCGCTCGGACAGCACGCTGGAAGGGGGGCAGGACAGCACTTCCAGGGCGTACTGCGCAAGCTCGCTCCAGATCTCCATGCGCTTGACCCAATACTCCATGGGATCAACAGGGGCATCGCTGTCAAGCCCGCTGTACGACCCCATGTAGTCAGCCACCATGCGGGTCAGGCGCTGGCTGTGACCGGAGGAGGATGCTGCTGCATGCATCTCCTCTCTAGTCACTGCTGCCGGAGCCTCTACAGTCCTGTAGAGCTCGTGGCTGAGAGACAGCAGGTCTGTGGGGCGCTTGCTGCTGCTGGATGCAGGCACCTGCTGCTGCCTCTGTGCTGGCTGCTGGACAGTGGGGGTGGAAGGCTGGGGGAAGGCTTCCTCCAAGCGCTCAACAAGGGCCTGCTGCAAGCTCCTTATTTGTTGCGCTGGGTCTCCTCCTGCAGGCGGCAGGAACTGGCTCAACTTCCCCTTGAGGCGTGGGTCCAACATCATGCTGATCCAGATGTCCTCCCTCTGCTTCATCTGGATCACCCTGGGGTCCCTGCGCAGGCACGTCAGCATGTGCGCTGCCATTGGGAAGAGGCGGGCCACGTCTGCTGGCACATCGACGTCAGTGCTGTCCTCATCCTCCTCCTCTGCCGCCTCATCCTCTCTCCACCCCCGCACCAACTCAGCTGCGCTGTGCTGATCCCCCTCATCAGCAGCCAGGTCAGGGACCTCCACCAAGTCCTCCTCCTCCTCCCCCTCAGAGGTGGACTGCGCAGCTGGTTGCCGCTCCTGCTGGTCCAAGGCTGCCGCTCCCTGTTCCAGCAAAGCATCGAGGGCCCTGTTCAGCAGAGAAACCAGGGGCACCCACTCGCAGACCATAGCATGGTCCCTGCTCACCATGTTTGTGGCCTGCAGGAAGGGAGCCAGCACTAAGCACACCTGCTGCATGTGCCTCCAGTCATCATCGGGGACGATGGACGGGATGTTGCTGGTCTTGTCCCTTCTCTGAGCTGCGGAAACAGTGGCCAGGGCAAGGTACTGTTTGACAGCGCGCCTCTGTTCAACCAGACGCTCCAACATCGCCAGGGTGGAGTTCCAGCGAGTCGGAACGTCAAGGATCAGCCGATGGCGTGGCAGATCCAGCTCCTTTTGCACGTCTTCCAGGCTCGCACAGGCTGCAGCCGAGCGCCGGAAGTGACGCACAACATTCCTTGCCGTTTCCAGCAGTTCGCCCATCCCCTGGTAGGTGCGCAGGAACTTCTGCACCACCAGGTTCAGCACGTGGGCAAGACAGGGGATGTGGGTCAGGTTTCCCCTGTCTATTGCGGCAACCAGATTGGCCCCATTGTCGGCCACCACCTCTCCGACTCTGAGGCCTCTGGGGGTCAGCCAAATCCTCTCCTGCTCCTGGAGTTTGGCCAACACATGGGTTGCCGTCAGCTTGGTCTTCCCAAGGCTGACCAAGTGCAGCAGCGCTTGGCAGTGGCGGGCCTTCACGCTGCTGCTGAGGCGGGGGGTTTGGCCAGGTGTGCCGGAGGATGGCAGAGGATCGGAGGAACCTGCTGCAGTTCCCCTGAGCCTGCGGGGTGGCACCACCCACTGTGTTGCTGCTGCTGCTGTGCCCGCTGCTGCTCTCCCATCCTCACCCCCTTCCACCAAGCTGACCCAGTGGACAGTGAAGGACAGGTAGCGGCCTGTCCCGAAGCGGCTGCTCCAGGAGTCCATGGTGACGTGGACCCTTTCACCAACCGCGTGCTCCAGCCCTCGCTCCACATTGGCCATCACAAAGCGGTGCAGTGCAGGAATGGCCTTGCGGGCAAAGAAGTGTCTGCTGGGGAGCTGCCAGTCTGGGGCTGCGCAAGCAAGCAGCGCACGAATGTCGCTCCCCTCCTGCACGAGCGTGTACGGCAGGAGTTGGGAGCACATGGCCCGTGCCAGCAAGCCGTTCAGCTGCCGCACGCGACGGCTGCTGGGAGGCAGAGCCCTAACCACCCCCTGGAAGGACTCGCTCAAAAGGCTCTGGCGTGGCCTTTTGCTGACACGGGAATCAGCAGACACAGCAGAGGAGGCCACTGAGGACTGGCTGCCAGAACAGGCCTCAGTGTCGGCGGCAGGAGTTGCAGAGGGGGGAGGAGCAGTGCGTTTCCGCACTCCTGCTGGTGCTGCTGGAGGAGCAGGAGGGCGGGTGGCTGCTGTTGCTGCTGCTGCTGCTGAAGGCTGTGCAGTGATGGGTGTGGTGCCACTGCCAGCAGCAGATGCCTTCAGCCTCTGGAACTCCTCATGCTGGTGGAAATGTTTAGCCGCAAGGTGGTTGATGAGCGAGCTGGTGCTGAACTTTAAGGGGTCTGCACCTCTGCTCAACTTCCGCTGACAGTGGTTGCAAGTGGCGTACTTGCTGTACACAGTGGGCATGGTGAAAAACCGCCAGATTGGTGACAGAAACTTCCCCCTACGGCATGGAAGCGCTGCTGCCTGTCTCCCTGTGGTGGTTGGGGGGGGGGCTTGGGTGCGGCTGGGGGTGGTACTGGCTGCTGCTGCTGCTGCTGAGCCTGAGACACCAGCAGGCTGTGGGACGCTGCCAATGCTTGCAATGATGCGCCTCCTTGCAAGGCCCACAAGCGCATCCTCCTCCTCCTCAGAGCTGCTGAGGACGACATCCCCTGGAGGTGGTGGCACCCAGTCTCTGTCTGTCACCGGGTCATCATCATCCTCCCCCTCCTGAAACATGTCCTGCTGGGATGAGGACCCCCCAAACTCCTCTCCTGATGCATGGATGGGCTGCTTGACTGTCGCCACAGTCTTGCTGTCCAATCCCTCATCCCCCAAAGTGCCCATCAGCATCTCCTCCTCAAGATCGCCAACAACAGCAGACAATTTACTCATGATGCCTGGGGTCAAAAGACTGCTGAATGACAGGTCGGCGAGTGACGGTGAACTGGCCTCCTCCCCAGACCCTGCTGGGCGGCTGCTGCGAACAGGGGTGGTGGTGGTGGTGAGGGTGGAGGCCTCGGATGCAGAGCTGATGGCGGGCTGCTCATCCTCCGTCATGAG
This sequence comes from Hyperolius riggenbachi, assembly GCF_040937935.1. Taxonomy (NCBI): domain Eukaryota; kingdom Metazoa; phylum Chordata; class Amphibia; order Anura; family Hyperoliidae; genus Hyperolius; species Hyperolius riggenbachi. Next base: position 178,456,052 of record NC_090654.1, read on the forward strand.
TTGCACCACAGTGTCTGCATCCTTTTCCTCAATGGGACGTTTCCGACCCGGCTGGAGGAAAATGGGAGCAGGTGCTACACGCTGCTGCTGCTGTGTCTCTGCAGCGTGAGTTGCAGATGCTCCTGCTGGGCGGCGCCCAAGGCGTCCACGGCCAGTGGCTATGGGAGGAATGTTAGCCACTGACGCTGCTGCTGCTGCTGCGGAACTGTGCATGGTGGCGCGCCCGCGGCCGCGGCTTGCCACAATGCTGCTCCCTCTCCTCCTGATTCCCTTGCTGCCCTTCCCCTTGCCCAAACCGCGCTGGCTGCCACTTCCAGACATCTTAAATGTTTTGGGCGTATAGACAAAAGTTTTGTAAAAGGGCGGGTGAAAAGTGGGGTACTTTAATGGAGTGGGTTGGTTGGTGAGGTGACTGAGTGAGTGTACCCTAGTACAGTAAGTAAGTAGTAACAGTCAGGAAGTACAACTAGCAGTTACAATAATCAGTAGTAATCACAAGTAAATTTAGTGTGTGTACACTCAGACAGTGAGTGCACGCACGCAGGAGCTAGTAGCCTATGAACACAGTGACTGAGTGTCCTAGACTCCTAGTACAGTAAGAGTAAGTAGTAACAGTAAGTAGAACTAACTAATTACAATAATCAATCAGCGATCAGAAGGAAATGGAGTGTGGGTGTGTGTACACTCAGACAGTGAGTGCACGCACGCAGGAGCTAGTAGCCTATGAACACAGTGACTGAGTGTCCTAGACTCCTAGTACAGTAAGAGTAAGTAGTAACAGTAAGTAGAACTAACTAATTACAATAATCAATCAGCGATCAGAAGGAAATGGAGTGTGGGTGTGTGTACACTCAGACAGTGAGTGCACGCACGCAGGAGCTAGTAGCCTATGAACACAGTGACTGAGTGTCCTAGACTCCTAGTACAGTAAGAGTAAGTAGTAACAGTAAGTAGAACTAACTAATTACAATAATCAATCAGCGATCAGAAGGAAATGGAGTGTGGGTGTGTGTACACTCAGACAGTGAGTGCACGCACGCAGGAGCTAGTAGCCTATGAACACAGTGACTGAGTGTCCTAGACTCCTAGTACAGTAAGAGTAAGTAGTAACAGTAAGTAGAACTAACTAATTACAATAATCAATCAGCGATCAGAAGGAAATGGAGTGTGGGTGTGTGTACACTCAGACAGTGAGTGCACGCACGCAGGAGCTAGTAGCCTATGAACACAGTGACTGAGTGTCCTAGACTCCTAGTACAGTAAGAGTAAGTAGTAACAGTAAGTAGAACTAACTAATTACAATAATCAATCAGCGATCAGAAGGAAATGGAGTGTGGGTGTGTGTACACTCAGACAGTGAGTGCACGCACGCAGGAGCTAGTAGCCTATGAACACAGTGACTGAGTGTCCTAGACTCCTAGTACAGTAAGAGTAAGTAGTAACAGTAAGTAGAACTAACTAATTACAATAATCAATCAGCGATCAGAAGGAAATAGAGTGTGGGTGGTGTGTGTACACTCAGACAGTGAGTGACCGCACGCAGGAGCTAGTAGCCTATGAACACAGTGACTGAGTGTCCTAGACTCCTAGTACAGTAAGAGTAAGTAGTAACAGTAAGTAGAACTAACTAATTACAATAATCAATCAGCGATCAGAAGGAAATGGAGTGTGGGTGTGTGTACACTCAGACAGTGAGTGCACGCACGCAGGAGCTAGTAGCCTGTGAACACAGTGACTGAGTGTCCTAGACTCCTAGTACAGTAAGAGTAAGTAGTAACAGTAAGTAGAACTAACTAATTACAATAATCAATCAGCGATCAGAAGGAAATGGAGTGTGGGTGTGTGTACACTCAGACAGTGAGTGCACGCACGCAGGAGCTAGTAGCCTATGAACACAGTGACTGAGTGTCCTAGACTCCTAGTACAGTAAGAGTAAGTAGTAACAGTAAGTAGAACTAACTAATTACAATAATCAATCAGCGATCAGAAGGAAATGGAGTGTGGGTGTGTGTACACTCAGACAGTGAGTGCACGCACGCAGGAGCTAGTAGCCTATGAACACAGTGACTGAGTGTCCTAGACTCCTAGTACAGTAAGAGTAAGTAGTAACAGTAAGTAGAACTAACTAATTACAATAATCAATCAGCGATCAGAAGGAAATAGAGTGTGGGTGGTGTGTGTACACTCAGACAGTGAGTGACCGCACGCAGGAGCTAGTAGCCTATGAACACAGTGACTGAGTGTCCTAGACTCCTAGTACAGTAAGAGTAAGTAGTAACAGTAAGTAGAACTAACTAATTACAATAATCAATCAGCGATCAGAAGGAAATGGAGTGTGGGTGTGTGTACACTCAGACAGTGAGTGCACGCACGCAGGAGCTAGTAGCCTATGAACACAGTGACTGAGTGTCCTAGACTCCTAGTACAGTAAGAGTAAGTAGTAACAGTAAGTAGAACTAACTAATTACAATAATCAATCAGCGATCAGAAGGAAATGGAGTGTGGGTGTGTGTACACTCAGACAGTGAGTGCACGCACGCAGGAGCTAGTAGCCTATGAACACAGTGACTGAGTGTCCTAGACTCCTAGTACAGTAAGAGTAAGTAGTAACAGTAAGTAGAACTAACTAATTACAATAATCAATCAGCGATCAGAAGGAAATGGAGTGTGGGTGTGTGTACACTCAGACAGTGAGTGCACGCACGCAGGAGCTAGTAGCCTATGAACACAGTGACTGAGTGTCCTAGACTCCTAGTACAGTAAGAGTAAGTAGTAACAGTAAGTAGAACTAACTAATTACAATAATCAATCAGCGATCAGAAGGAAATAGAGTGTGGGTGGTGTGTGTACACTCAGACAGTGAGTGACCGCACGCAGGAGCTAGTAGCCTATGAACACAGTGACTGAGTGTCCTAGACTCCTAGTACAGTAAGAGTAAGTAGTAACAGTAAGTAGAACTAACTAATTACAATAATCAATCAGCGATCAGAAGGAAATGGAGTGTGGGTGTGTGTACACTCAGACAGTGAGTGCACGCACGCAGGAGCTAGTAGCCTATGAACACAGTGACTGAGTGTCCTAGACTCCTAGTACAGTAAGAGTAAGTAGTAACAGTAAGTAGAACTAACTAATTACAATAATCAATCAGCGATCAGAAGGAAATGGAGTGTGGGTGTGTGTACACTCAGACAGTGAGTGCACGCACGCAGGAGCTAGTAGCCTATGAACACAGTGACTGAGTGTCCTAGACTCCTAGTACAGTAAGAGTAAGTAGTAACAGTAAGTAGAACTAACTAATTACAATAATCAATCAGCGATCAGAAGGAAATGGAGTGTGGGTGTGTGTACACTCAGACAGTGAGTGCACGCACGCAGGAGCTAGTAGCCTATGAACACAGTGACTGAGTGTCCTAGACTCCTAGTACAGTAAGAGTAAGTAGTAACAGTAAGTAGAACTAACTAATTACAATAATCAATCAGCGATCAGAAGGAAATGGAGTGTGGGTGTGTGTACACTCAGACAGTGAGTGCACGCACGCAGGAGCTAGTAGCCTATGGACAGTGACTGAGTGTCCTAGACTCCTAGTACAGTAAGAGTAAGTAGTAACAGTAAGTAAAACTAACTAATTACGATAATCAATCAGCGATCAGAAGGAAATAGAGTGTGTGTTGTGTGTGTACACTCAGACAGTGAGTGCAGTGCGCACACGCAGGAGCTAGTAGCCTATATGAACAGTGACAGTGAGTGTCCCTACGGGTACAGTAAGAGTAAGTAGTAAGTAAGTACAACTAACTAACTAACAATAATCTATCAGTAATCAGAAGGAAATAGAGTGTGTGTACACACAGACAGTGAGTGAGTGCACACACGCAGGAGCTAGCTAGTAGCCTATAAACAGTGACAGTCAGTGAGTGTCCTACTCCTAGTACAGTATAACTACAATACTATTAGTAAAGGACAGCAGAAATACTGGTATAGATGAGAGAAATAAACAGAGGACAGCTGCCCACAGAGGCAAGGCCCCCCTGAGGCCTAAACCTGTAAGCTTGCAGCAGCTGCCTGTCTCTAATGTAACACACAAGCTACTAACTAAAATACAATGTCTATCTAACTAACAACAATATAGGTGTGTATGGCAGGTGTAGGTGAGCAAAAACGCTAGGTAAATGACCACAATAGAGCTCTTGCTAAGCCAAAGCACAAAGGAGCAACTCTCTCTCTGTACAAGTCTCAGGCAAGCATGGAGAAACGGAACATGGCGGCCGCTATTTATAGGGTAGGGGCTGGCCAGGGTCCCCCTCTGTGATTGGCTGCCGTCAGAGGGCCTGGGAGCCCTCTGATTGGCTCTAAGGACATCAATCTGGGCTATGACGCTATTCGAGCTCGGTACCGAGCTCGAATAGCGCCGGGTTGCTCGAATAGCTCGAATAGTGAATGGGCTATTCGAGTGTACTCGGATAGCCCATTCGAATAGCTCCAGCTATTCGGAGCTCGAATACCGAGCTCGAATAGCTGAAAAAGAGCTCGAATATTCGAGCTACTCGAATATTCGAGCTCTGCTGAGCACCACTGGTATTCAGCATTACTTACAAAATAGTGTGCAAGTGATTAGGGAGGCTAGCTGGGAACTTCCTATTTTGGCAGTTAAACTGCTGTTCAGGAAAAATGGTTGAAAACCCTGACAAACCCCCATGGGGAGAGGGACTGGTCCAAAAACCTGTCGGATCTGTCAGATTTTAACTGCCTACTTTTTCTGCGATAGTGATTCTTTAAAGCGTAACTGTCAGGCATAAAATCAAAAATCAATTCTTTATTTTTATCTGGTAACCAAGTAATAAGGATGCTAACCAGGCAATCCAAAAGTTACAAATTACTCTTACTTTTTGTTGTTGATAATAGATCATTCCCCAGTTTACCTGGCTCTTATTTGGTACATTGCCACACAAAGGACGTTGCAGGGCATGCTAGGATGTCTTTTTTTGCTTCTTTACTATCTGTGATGATCTGCTCGGCGGCCTGTGCAGGCAGGCAGCTTTTTGGCCATTGTTTAGGTTTGCATGCTGCAGGACTCTGGAAAGAAGAGCTTCTGTCAGTTTTGCAGCTTGTGCTTGCAGAGGAATTTGCATACGTTGTCATGCAAATTGCCTGGCCACATTCATTGGAGGCGTGTACTATAAGTACTATGTGTTTCCCACAATGCTTGGCGGGTCATAAGGAGTCTTCCTGTGAAACACTCTGGAGAGTGTCAGCCCTGCTCTTTGTTTGAAGATCAGCTTAGAGTAATTCCTGGAAACTGTGCTAGGCAGGTTCCCTAGTGCAGTTAGGATTGTTTATCTGTTTTGTTTGTCTGTTGCGATGGTCCTGTCCCAACGGTGGTCGACAGGAAATCGTTCTGATCTCTGTTCTTGGAGTATAGCTGGTGCAGTGGTTGCTACCAGCTATCTCTTCTGATCTGTCTCACTTGGATCGCACTAGCATCTTGCGCTAGCACTGTGGATCCTTCTGTTCTGTTTCCCTGGATCGTGCTAGCCTCTTTTCGCTAGTGCTGTGGATCCTTCTGTTCTGCCTCCCGGGATCGTACTAGCATCCTGCGCTAGTGCTGTGGATCCTTCTGTTCTGCTACTCTGTACCTGGATCGCACTCGCTTCGCGCTAGTGCTGTGGATCCTTCTGTTCTGTTTTCCTGGATCGCGCTGGCCACTTTCGCTAGTGCTGTGGATCCTATCTCTCGCTTGTCCCTGTTTTCGTGTGTCTGTCTTGTCTGCTACGACCGCTTGCTGGAGGCTCGGTGAGGTAACCGTTAAGCAAGCGTTCGCGTCCTCTGTTTCATGTCTGTCTGTCGATGGTTAGTTAGGCGTGCTTGTCTCTATTGTGCTTATCACGTGGAGACCGCGCATAACTACGTGCACTGTTACGAATGAGTGCAGTGTTCGTGGTTAGCTAGCGTTTGTTATTTTCCGCATCTCCTCATTGTATGATTTGCTGTGCCTTTGCTATCCTCGTATTCTGTTCTGATCTGCCTTGTGTCACTTCTGGCAATCGCCTTTCTTGCGGTTGCGTTTCTGTTTCGTATCTGCTGTTGTGTGTGCGCGGTCGCGGGGTAGCGACTAGATTGGCGCACACACATACAATCTGTCCCTTTGCTCGTTCTCATTCGCAATCGCTTCTCTTGCGATTGCGTTCTGCGCTTCGTACAATTCCTGTCTGGCATTTGTGGAGGTACAGAGGATTGGTTCCTCTGCACTCCCCAGCACCATCTGCCGACAGGAATTTCCCTCTACGGGTGCGTTGCACCTTTTGCTGGGTGCCTGCAATTATACGCTTGTGGAGGATTTCCGCCGTATCAGCGCACGCGTTGTGCGCTGCTCACGGAGAAAGTTCCACAAACGTTACACTATCCCCTCAGACTTAACTTATGCAGCCTGATTGGCTGAAGCCTCTTTCCCTCTTGTTTTCCCCTCCCACACCTCTGTTCCTCTCTGATTGGCCAATATTTCTCATGCTTCTCAAGCTACAGAGTCACACAATGACAATGCACTTTCTATTGCAGACCTGGGTGGGAGTGTCTGAAGACTGTCTGTGTTTGCATTGGCCGCTCTCCTCCCAAGGGAGGAAATGACATCAGGATTGGCTTCAGACACAGGAATACCAAAATGGAAAATGCCTGAAACAGTATTCTCTTTATTTACTATATAAAGCTTACTGAAATCAAAACGTGGACAGTGCAATACATATGTTATGTACGTAGAATAAATATTTATCTACTTACAGTATATATGTGTAGGTTTTTTGGGAGATAGTATACCTGACAGCTCATCTTTAAAGGACTTACGAGCTGAAATAAAAAAAATAAGTTAATTACCTTAGTGCACTATTAGAGCTCTGTGTAGACGATCTGTGCCTCCCTTGTAGTTTCCAGACCCTGTGTTTTCTTAATCCTCTTATCATTACAGGCCCCGACCCAGCCCAGGGTCGCCTTATCTCTGGGCACTACAATCTCCGCTTTAAAATCCCTCTGCCTGCTTAGCTCAAAGAGACGGCTGGCTTGAAGTGAAATCAGTCATGTGGGCGGTCATGTGGTGACGCCCACATGATTTATGACTCAGTGTACGGAGTGACGATGGGCTGTGATCCTACGCAGCAACGTCTCTTTGAGCTAAGCAGGCAGAGGGATTTTAAAGCAGCGATCTTAGTGCACAGAGATAAGGCGACCCTGGGCTGGCTCTAATAGTGCACTAAGGTAATTAACTTTTTTTTTTTTTATTTCAGCTCGTAAGTCCTTTAAAGAATACTGAACTGAAAAAATACATACTTACCTCAGTAGGGGGGAGCTTCTGGATAGTTCAGAGGCTTCCCAATCTTATGTCCACCTGTTCCTGCGCTGTGACAGCTTAAAAATTATTCAACAATATTGTCAAATACGCTACGCTCACCTTTCTGTCCGAGAGTGGTTGTACTGCACAGGTGCAAAGTATGGCCTGCTCCTGCACTGTAGCATGAAGCCAATTGTGCACAGAATTTTCCTCTGTGCGCAAGAGGCTTTGTGCTACCACGCAGGCGTGAAGCCTATTGGCTCCTGCACAGTGGAGGCTGCCTCTACAGTGGAAACTGTCTCGTTTTATTTTTTTTTTATTTTTTTTTTTTATTTTGAGGGGGGTTTCCTTTAAAGAGAATCTGTATTGTTAAAATCGCACAAAAGTAAACATACCAGTGCGTTAGGGGACATCTCCTATTCCCCTCTGTCACAATTTCGCCGCTCCCCGCCGCATTAAAAGTGGTTAAAAACAGTTTTAAAAAGTTTGTTTATAAACAAACAAAATGGCCACCAAAACAGGAAGTAGGTTGATGTACAGTATGTCCACACATAGAAAATACATCCATACACAAGCAGGCTGTATACAGCATTCCTTTTGAATCTCAAGAGATCATTTGTGTGTTTCTTTCCCCCCTGAGGGGGGAGTGCATAGCAGAACCACAACACTGAAGAACTTGGCAGCCTTCCAGACACAGGCTGACAAGTCTGACAAGGGAAAGATACATTGTACTATCACAGTCTCTGTAATAAATCAAAGTGCTGCAGTAAGCCAGAACACATTAGAATAGATTTTGGAACTTGTAGGATGATAAAAAACAGGATGCAATTTTTGTTACGGAGTCTCTTTAAGCTTTGTACTGACATTAGATGAGTGCTGCCTGAGCAATTAAAGGGAACCTGAAGCGAGTAAAATTATTTACAACAAACACATGATGTAGCTGCAAATGATTACTACATACTAACCTCACAGTCAGTTCCTCCCAGAATCTCACCATTTTCTTCTTACAGTGATCCCTTCCAGTTCTGACAATATTTTGTCAGAAGTGAAATATACCAGTTACTGTCAGTTATATATCAGCAGTTACAACTGAATGTGCAAGGTAATGTCCATGTTTCCCTATGGCTCAAGTGGCTGATATTAGGGCTTGTTTCCACTACACGCAGATTGGATGCAGAAAAAGTGACTCCAATGAATGCCTATGGGAAAATTTGCATCAGAAAGATCGCGTTTAGTGGAAACAGGCCCATAGGCATTGATTGGAGTCAGTTTTTCTGCATCCATTCTGCATCCAATCTGCATGTAGTGGAAACAGGCCCTAAGGGCCCTTTTCCGCTAGAGGCGATAGCGATGTTGAATCGCAAAATCACTATCGATTTTAAAATCGCTAGGGTTTGCTACACCACATAGGAATCGCGGTAGGCAATTTCCACTACCGCGATTCGTTTTTACTAAAGCGCGATTGCGTTGCGGAGCAATTTTTTGCCGCGATTGCAAACGTCTGGAAAAATTATCACTTTGCTGAATCGCAGTCGCTAGCGTTTAGCGCAAACGCTGGCGATTGCTAGTGGAAAAGGGCCCTTACAGTTTAACAGTGTGCTGAGCAGGAAGCTGTTAGGCCTGGAACCCACTACAAATCGCAAATCGCTAGCACAATCACTAGCGTTTTTAATAGGTGATTTGTAAGCGATTTCATGAGCGTTTTCCAGCACTTTTAGGACCGATTTTAGAAAAGTGTAAGCTTTTTGCCAGCGATTGTGTAGCGATTTGCGATTAGTGATTTTAATTCTGATTGGTCCTTTCAATGCATCTTAATTGTATTTCCAGTTTGCAATTGCACTCAAATCGCTATGTGTAGCGATTCATGAGCGATTTGCCAGCGCTTCAGTACATTACATTGAAGCGCAAACGCTTTCAACATGCTGCATGTCCTGCGATTGCGATTTTGCTAATCACAATCGCTACTGTGGCATTTGTTACATTTATTTACATTGGCAGAGCGTTTAAGGAAAGCGCTAGCGACTCTGGCTTGCATGCAAGTTGTCTACTTAGAATAGGGCAAATGCACTTCCTGCTAATGTGATTGGGCCATTTCCAGGCTACACGCAATATGCGTGGAGCAGGAGGCGGCGAATCAGCTTGGTGAGCGCTCACGCGGAAGTCTGGACGCTGGCCGCATGAACGGCGTCTAACAGGAAATACACACCGCAGTCCGGATCCGTAGCAGTCCCAGCTGGGGGAGCGGTGCGGATAGTAGGGACGCCTCTCCGCAACCCCCTGAAGTTGTGAAGGATTGGGGACCAGATGGTTAGATGAGGACCCCGCGCGGCCGAACGCAAACACAGATACTTTGAAGTCTCTCGACCACAGTCAAACGCTACAAAACCGTGAGTCATCATTGAGCAGCCGCAGTGCCATGGTCAGAATATTACAAGTAAATGTTTATATCCCCATTGAGAACACTCATGTTGAGCTGAATTTAGGGAGTAGTGACACAGTTCCAATCGTGTCCTTTTGGGAAACTGACTTACAGCAAGCGATTTAAAGGGGACATTGTCATACAATTTAAAAATATCTCAGATTTCAACAGGGAATGAACTACCCAAGCCTGCACTGAAGATCCATCCAGGACAGTGGGCATGCTCTGAGGCCTTCGGTGTGCGTCGGTGGTGGGGCCACATACGACCAATTAAGATTGGTAGGCCGTCCATTTTCTAAATAGGCTGATGCTGGGCGATTTTGGACAGGCCACATACCATCTTTTGGTCGGTGGCAAATTATAGACACGTTATATCGATTTGACCGAGGAAGATTGTAGTGCCGCCCTTCTTTGTGCATAGGTTTGATACCAGGCGATTTGGGCTTAATTGCACACAATCCAAGGTCTAATATAATTACAATCAAATGTGCTCACCAAGCTGATTCATGTTTTTAGGCAAGTTTTAAAGTTTTTGTCCTTGTCTTGATCAGTACATGTTGTGGTAATCGTCACATAATACGTTTTGTAATCCTTTTTCAGCACACGTAGCAGTATTGGTTATTCATGAATGTAGTGCATTTTCTAAATTGGGTTGGACGCTCACAGTACATATATTGTCGATTGCATACACACAATATGCATGTCAGGCAGATTATGATGTCACTGGCCAGCTCTAGTGAACATAACGTACAAACAGGGCTGGCCCGCTCATGAGGCGGGGTGAAACTTTTGCCTCAGGCGGCAAAGTTTTAGGGGCGGCATCCGCCCGTCCGTGGGTGCGGGGGTGCCGGCCGCCGAGCTGGAGGGGTAGGTAGCTGGCAGGACGGGGGTATTGGGCCTAGCGGTGGGGAGGGGGGTCGGACCCCCCCTCCCTCGCCTGGGTCCCCCGATCTGCGCTCCCCTCCGGCTTTAAATGTAGCGTAAGCAGCCGACAGACAGTAAGAGGCACGGGCGGGGGATCACTCACCTCTTCCTCGTTCCAGCATGCGCTCCACTGACGTCACTTCCTGCAACGCCACCCACTGTATCGTACGTGGCCAGCGTTGCTGGAAGTGACGTCAGTGGAGCGCACGTTGGAACGAGGAAGGTGAGTGATCCACCGCCCGTGCCTCTTACTGCCTGTCGGCTGCTTACGCTACATTTAAAGCTGAAGGGGAGCGCAGATCAGGGGAGCGCAGATCGGGGGACCCAGGCGAGGGAGGGGGGGTCCGACCCCCCTCCAGACCGCTAGGCCCAATACCCCCGATCTGCCCGCTACCCCTCCAGCTCAGCGGCCCCCATGGGGGGGGGGGGGGGCAATTTTTTCAAACTTGCCTCAGGCGGCAAAAAGTCTAGGGCCGGCCCTGCATACAAATAGAAGAAAAAATTACAAAAAAATCAAATACTTTCTGTTTAAAGAAACCTTGGGTGCTCTTTGGAAAACTGCTTTCACTTTTGGGGATACTACTCTTGTGAAAGCTGGTGGGTTTTGAAGAAAACTGGTGGTGATGCAGAAACAATCAGTTTTGCAAATGAGGGTGGTGCACACCAAGAGCACTTCTGAGCGCTTTTAAAATCGCTAGTGCTTCGAAAAGCGCATGGCTAAAGTGTTTGTATGGGATTGATCACACCAGAGGGAATTGTTTTTTGTTTTTTTCACAAATGTGGGTCCAGCAGCATTTTGAAGAAGATCACATCTCAGTGTAAAGTATGGGAAAATCACTCTAAAAACGCTGTACAGAGCATTTTTCTTAGCTGTTTTTTCTTTTTTTTTTTTTTTTAAAAAAAGGCTCTTCACTTCCAGCTCAAAGTGTACTTCTGCTCACCGCAATCACTCCAGAAATCACTTGACACTGAATCAAAATCTCTATGCAAACGCCGGGAACCGCTTAGGATTATTGCTTCAAAAACCGTTAGCATTTGCAATTACGCTTAGACATTTTTGGTTTGCATTAGCCCTGACTAATGACTAATAATAATAAAGTCTAACTCTGTTTTTTACTTATGCCAGGCCTGCCATGTATAAGTCTACTGAATATAGGAGTGTAAAATAAAGTGATCTACCATTAGAATTCTGATGAGATATCTTGAGAAACTGTATCTACATATTGCCAAGGATCTGTATACAACGCCATGTACTGAGATCTTCTACAGAACCTCATTGCATTTTGCATTTTCCCTCCCTTACAAAGCACTCTGCACACCACTCACCTGGGGCTTCCAGGAATGTGGGGGCCCTGGGAACAGCAAGGATCCAGTGGTGGCAATATATATAGAGATCCTCCGTCCATACAGTGAAACAGGAAGCAGAGAAGTGTGCAGCAGCAGCAGTGGCGTGCTGGTTGCTTAGCAGCCGAGACCCAGCCCGGCCCCTGGGAGTGTGATCAGGCTGTTGTACTACAATTGTCATTCATGTCAGACACAACAAACACCCCTCCACCCTTCACACACTGAATGTAAACTGATCTGCACACACAGCAGCAAAGCTTAACCTGTAACTGCCTACTAAATAGCAGCTGGCCATCAGGGTGTTCAGTATTTGTCGAAATTGTTATAGCATGTGCTCCTTTATGAATGACGATGCAAATATCTGTTAGGAGTATTCCATAATTTTAATTGTATACATGGTTTTTAAACAGTAATTTTAGTTCTTTAGGTTTGTTTTTTGTATGAATGATTTATTTTTTATTTAAAATAAAACTAAATAAATCATAACGTTCTACTGTATTCCAGATTGACTGTGACTTTGAAATACTATGACCACAGTTCCCCATGAGATTCACAAATCATATGTTACAGAATATCCAAGCAGCTTGGGGTGACCCCAAACCACTAGGAAAGTATATAGGGAACTAAAAGAGACAGAAAAGCCCTCCTATTAAAAAGCTGCACTCAGTGTAATTTGCCTTTATGTGTTGAGAACATTTGTTTTAGGTTACAGCACACATGAATTAAACTGTAAAAAAGGGATGTTTACTTACCTGTAGTGTGTCAGGTCCCTCTGTATCCTCGGTCCCTTCCGTTGCGGCGTTAGCAGCTCTAAAATTCCTGTGACTGCCGCTCTTGTTGCCCCGATTTTAAAAGAATGAGCTACGCATGCGAAAGAACGCTCCCATGGACAGGAGCGCAATCATGGAGCGCGCGCAGACGGGACCGAGCATGTGCACTCGAGCTGCAGGAATTTTAAAGCTGACAGTGGGAGAACAGAGGTGACTCTGAGGACACCGAGGGTCCTAATGGGGGCTGGAAAAAGCCCCAAGTAAGTAAAAGTCAACAGTTTTAAATCTAGTATAGGTGTGCGTTAAAGGACCACTCCATCGAAAAAGTAAGCAGTTAAAATCTGATAAAACTGACAGCTTTTTGACTAGTCCATCTTCTCGTGTGGGATTCTCAGGGTGTTCTTTGCTTTCAAAAAAATTCAGAACGGCAGTTGTTCAATCTAAAGGTGGTCACTAACGATCCAGTTTCTAGCAGAAGTTTGTTCGAGCGATCAGTTAATTCTGATCGGAATTATTCACTGCACCATCAACAAACCAATCTTTGCTTTCTGTCTATCACAACCAACAAGTAAATCCAAATTTTTGGTTAGATGAAAAACTGTAACGATCGGTGTCAGCACACAGAGAGAATCTGATTATTGATGATCTGCAGAATCATCAACAATACAGATGTATACCTGATTATGGATGATCTGCAGAATCACCAATAATACAAGTATGACTAACCTCTGGACACCTAATGAAGTGTAAGTGTTTGGTGCAACTGTAGGCTATCTCCCGTGGGGCGGGAGACACAGATAACTTTGGCCAGAGACCACCTGAGGAGCAGGTGGCCCTCGGCTGTGCAGGGACTATCTCCTTAAGAAAAGGGTATAGAGATAATCTGGCAGCCAGTGATTCCCTTTTAACCTGGTAATCAGACTGTACTGCAGCCAGGGGACTCCTAAGGGATAGAGGCCACTTGCTGCACTGCAGGAAGGACTCTCTGAGGAGCAAGAGGTCCTTGCAGCTAACTGACACTTGGTGGAATAGTGTCACGGGTAGTACAGACAGACTGAACACTCGAGGGATGAGTGACAGCCAGAAGGGTCGGGCAGGCCAGGTCGGCAACACACGAGCAGATAAGGTATAAAGACAGGAGGCTGATTCGGTAACCGGGTACAGGCAACTGGTAGGCAGATAGGCAGAGGTACCGAATCAGAAGGCAAGAGAGAGGTCAACAGAGCAAATGGTCATAACAGATATCAAGCACAATCCTAGTCTGAGGTGTGAGGTCCTTGGTATCGACACCCAGGAACTAGTCTAAGGAATAACACAGTATCCTATGCTTGGGTGTGAGGTCCTTGGTCTCAACACCCCGGAACTGGTCTAAGGTATAACACAGCAATGACACAGTAATCCTAAACTTGGGTGTGAGGTCCTTGGTCTCAACACCCCGGAACTGGTCTAAAGTATAACACAGTAAATAAAAAGAGCGTAATCTGGCTAAGTGTGAATTTCCAGGTCCACCTGGTTCTAACACACTGTAGGATCTGACTGAGGTCTGAGTGCTCACATGTAAGTATTCGCAACGGCAGACAACCAGCAACTGACCAGCAACATCTATATATACTACAGGGCTCCTCAGCACCGCCCCCAGCCATTCAGCCAATCAGGAGTTCCGCTAGAATCAGCTGATCGTCCTGATCAACTGATACCTCTCCTGCTGGCATAAAGGTCCTGTCTTCTAGCGCGCGCGTAGCTCTCCATCTGTGTGCACTAGAAGGCCCAGGCAAACCAGACGCATGCTGCTGTGCAGAAACCGCTGGTCTGAACGCGGAGACAGCCGCCCCGCCGCCAGACCTCGCGGCGGCATCTCCGCTATTCATTACAAAAACCCAATTGGACGACTGTTTTTATAATCGTTCGTAATCGATTGTGCCCATCAATGGAGATTATTTACAAACAATCCGATTGCATCTGATCAGAATTATCAGATCGCTTGAATGATTTTTCGCTAGAAATTTGATCGTTAGTGGCCACGTTAACAACTAAAATAGTAAGCTGCAAGCCTCCCTAATGGCAGTTAGACATAGCAACTGCTGTTCAAGAAATGCTTTAGAAAACAAAGAAAACCCAGAGAATCCCCCATGAGGAGATGGACTACTTCAAAACCTGTCGGTTCAGTCAGATTTTAACTGCGTACTTTTTTTCGCTGGATTGGTCCTTTAAGTTCACAATAGCGTAATGTGCATCATACAATCACCACATTGTAGTACATGGCAAATGTGGATGAACTCACTGTATTCCAACAGGAGGAAGGGTAGCAACAGTGGTTGCTTGTTGGATATGTTCTTGTGGTTGCTGTCCCCACCATGTATGTGTGTGGAGGTACTGGGCCTGCCCAAGTACGGCCTCGCCTCCAAAGTAAGCTGAAGCTGATCTCCCATGGGAAGCTCTGTGCTGCTGGGCAGGCACAGCCTTACTTCTCACGCAGGCGCAGTACAACTATGCTAGTGCATGCAGAGGAGCGAGGCCACAAGCTAAAAGAGGGCCCCAGCCAGCGACAGTGGGGTCAGAGGATGTAGGAAGTCTCTGGAGGATCCAGAGGCTTCTCTCTCTTTAGGTAAGTTTCTATGTTGCCTTTTTTTTCTTTTTGTAATGCCAGTATAGTGTTCATTTGGCCTAGATGGTCAATGTGACCTAGCAGTCATCACGCTGGAATGTCACAGAGACAGCAGAGCGAGCGGATGCAGCGACGGAACAGGTCGGCATGAGTGTGTGGCAGGGAATAGTTGGAATCTACGTCCTGTCAGAGCCGCACAGCCACCAGCAAGATGTAGATTCCAACTACGTTGGTCCCAAATCGGTTAAATGACACCTGAAGTCAGTAGGATATGGAGGCTGCCATTTTTATTTCTTTTCAAGCAATGCCAGTTACCCGGCGTTCTGATGATCTTTCAGGATTCAGTAATGTCTGAATCAGCCACGCAAAACACGCATACAGCAAATTTAGTCAAACATCTCATCTGCATACTTGTTCAGGGTTAAAGGTAGTTTGTACATTAGTTACATTAATCACAAAAGTGGGAAGCTACAGCTTAGGCACAGCCTTGCTCACGCAGGCGCAATAAGACCATACTAGTGCACGCAGAGGAGTGCGGCCATGAACTGAGATAGGACCCCGGCCAGTGGTGGTGGCCAGTAGGGTCGTGGAGGACGTAAGAAACCTCTGGAGGATCCAGAGGATTTTCTCTTTTTAGGGAAGTTTATACAGAAACTTTTTTTTTTTTTTTTTAATGCTGGCTCAAGTTTTCTTTAAAGCGGCCCTCTATCGGTCTCCTCCTGTACATACTGCCGTCATTGATCTGCATAACACCGGATCTGGCAACTGCTTCGACACCAAGGGACATGTCAAGTTCCCTGACAGAATTGAATAAATTCATTATCTGGAAGCTGCAGTGTGAAGCGGAAGTTTATCTAAGACCAGGAAGGCTAGTGAATGGTTTAACCATACACTGGATCCACCTGGCTGTGAGGTGGCTATCATCCGGTGAGCCCCTTCGCTGTTGGTGGTGGGGGGGGGGGGGTCTGCACTAAAGGTGTATGTGGAGTGGCTTTATAGACACTTGGGTGCCTTATTCCTCTGAACTGACTGAACCCTCGTGCCTCGTCCACTTTACAGTTTAATCCATGTTAGCTTTGTTTCTTTTATAGGTTACCGTCTGTCACCTGGTGGTGAGTGCAGTGGGAAAATTTATCTTTGTTTTAAAGTGGACCTAAACCCAGAACTTCCTCTCTGCTCTAAAGGATAATCATCAGCATAATAACATTTAGGCCTCTTTCACAGTGGGACGTTGCGTTTGATGCGAGGTTAAAGTCGCACAACGCCAACATAGCGTAATACTGCATTTATTGAAATATTTTAGAACAGGTTCTGATGAGTCACACCGTAACGAAACTAGTAAGGCGTGACCTCTGGTGGAAGTCGCATTGGGAGACGTGATAGGAGCATCCTGCAGGCTGCCTTTGGACTCTCTTAGGATTTTTACATATGCGCATATGATCTTCAAATTTGTGAGTGGAATGGCATGTTTTTGAAATATTTTAATAAATGCAGTATTACGCTATGTTGGCGTTTTTTTGAGTCTAAAGGGACATTGAAGAGAGCTATATTCAAGGAGGAGTTATTTGAATAGGCGCATATCGCTGGTGGCTGAAAGGTGTATCAGCATTTGTGTCTGGTGAGCGTATAGTTATACTCTTGGCCCGGACGGTGTTGGGATCACAGTGTGGTTTGTCACCTGGCACCAGAGTGAGGCTGAGGGCTGTCAGTCATACATGTCTACTATTTGAAACTGTATCACGTTATGTCCGCACCATCTGTTTAAGTTGAAGATACTGAGAAAGCCAGAAGACCACTGGATGTTTATGAGCTGCTCTATATACTGATCTGTAACATAATCAGCCACCCCAATCGGTGAGGGATTTAGTGAAACCGTTACTTGGAGCTGGATTCTTTGATTGATATTGACTCTTGATTTTTTGGATTTTATATATGTCTTAAGGTGGCCACACACCATACAATTTTTTAAATATCTGTTCAATTTAAGAATTGCAATCAATTTTTCTGACTGATTGTAACATTTCAAAATGATGACCAATGTACCACACACCCATGTACAATTTTTCCCCCAATTATGATAAAAGTGATTGGAAACTTTGACAAAATTGCTAGGGTGTGCATATTAATAAATTGACAATCCAACAGACACCGTACAATCTTTAGGAAGATTGAAGAAAAATATCTGGCATTCCGGATCGATTAAAATCGAAGAAAACGGGAAATCCGATCAGATTTTTCAGTCGAATTAAAAAAAAGCTTTCGATCTTTTCGGGAGATCCAATTGTTTTTATCGAATTACCGTAAAATTGGATCATTTTATTGTATCGTGTGTGGCCACCTTAATGTTGAGCGCCTGCACACATATACTGTTTATATTACTGAGCATGTGCAACACACATAACGCAGCAAATTTATTGCTAAACGCACAGCATGCAGCACTTTCTAAATATTGCTACACGTTACACACAACGCAACGTGTGCACTGTGAATGTTGCACAGACTTAGTATTGCTGGGCGTTAGTCAACGTTAAAACATTTTCTAACGTGCGACTTTAATGTCGCACTGTAAAAGAGGCCTTAAAGAAAAAACATTTCCATTCTGCAGAGTGGTTACTTTCTGGTGACTCCTAGCCTATAAGGAACCATAGGGGGTTGATGCAGTAACCGCTGGTGATATTAATGTGCACAGGCAGTGCAATATTACCGTGACTAACGCCATGGGTAATGTGCATTATAGAATTATCATGGCCTGCGGTAGATTATTCATGCAAGTGTTACTACAGTAACATACATTACACAAGTAGCATAAGGTGTTACCATAGCAACGCTCACATTACCCATGCACCGTGGGTCTCGGTAATTGTGTAACGGTAATATTGCAAGGTGCTGCCTGTGCACAGTGATATTACCGGTGGTCACTCAGTGTATCAGCTCCATAGCTTCAGACACAGTGAGTAGACAGCTGGAGGTTGTTGAGTGTTCATGAAATGCTGCTACACAAAACTTAAATACATTATTTTATTCTGCTGCCATAACATTACTTTACTGATGATCTCTTTATCTAGTTAATTAGATGCAATGTAGTGGCTGGATAGTGTAATGGTTAAGGGCTCTGCCTCTGACACAGGAGACCAGGGTTCAATTCTCGGCTCTGCCTGTTCAGTAAGCCAGCACCTATTCAGTAAGGAGTTTCTTGGGCAAGACTCCCTAACACTGCTACTGCCTACTGAGTGCGCTCTAGTGGCTGCCTCGCAAGCGCTTTGAGTCCGACAGGAGAAAGGCGCTATACAAATACTGCCATTATTATTATTATTATCAAATCACAGACGGGCCCGTTTCCACTAGCGCGGAAACCGGCCCGAATCCACAGAGTTTCCCCGCAGGCAAATTGCGCGGGGAAACTCTGCCATAGGAAACAATGGCTCCGCCGGCCTAATCGCTTACCTTAGCGATGCGGACGACACTGCCATCAGTTTCCGTGCGGGAGGCTGCAAATCCCATAGCCCTGCATGGCACGGCTTATGGGATTCGTCATCATTCCTGCAGAGGAGGAAGTGCCGCCGCGCGTCTCCCAGCCGTGCGCGGCACTAGTGGAAACGGCCCTAATACTTCAGTGCACAGACAGGGAATGGCAGTGTTAGGCCCCGTTTACACTGAATCAGTTGCTCTCAGTTAAAACTGAAAGAAAACTAATTTTCAAAGTAATGCCCATGTTTTCCTATGGCACCTTTCACACTTTACGCAATTTGACTAGAAATCTTTTTTACAATGCACTGCTATGGAAAAAACGCGTACTAACGCGTACCAACACGTACTAATTCACACCAACTGATTAAGGCCCCGTTTACACTTAATCAGTTGGTATGCGTTAGTGCGCGTTGGTACGTGTTTTTTCCATAGCAGTGCATTGGGAAGAAGATTTCAGTTAAAACGCGTTAAAGAAAACCTGAACTGAAAATTAAAAGTCAAAATAAACATACACAGATCATACCTACCTCTTGCGTAGTCTACTCCTCAATCTCTTTCTCCTCTCCTGCATCACTGTGATCAATGAAATTCTCTGTCCTCCATTTTGAAAATGGCCATTACCGCATAACAGCTTTCTGGTCAGCACACTCTTAAACTGTAACATCACCCACTTGAGCCATAGGGAAACATGGACATTACCTTACACATTCAGTTGTCCTCTCAGCTATAACTGACAAACAGATATATAACGGACAGCAACTGATATACAGGATCTTCTCAAAATATTAGCATATTGTGATAAAGTTCATTATTTTCTGTAATGTACTGATAAACATTAGACTTTCATATATTTTAGATTCATTACACTACAACTGAAGTAGTTCAAGCCTTTTATTGTTTTAATATTGATGATTTTGGCATACAGCTCATGAAAACTCAAAATTCCTATCTCAAAAAATTAGCATATTTCACCCGACCAATAAAAGAAAAGTGTTTTTAAAACAAAACAAGTCAACCTTCAAATAATTATGTTCAGTTATGCACTCAATAATTGGTCGGGAATCCTTTTGCAGAAATGACTGCTTCAATGCGGCGTGCCATGGAGGCAATCAGCCTGTGGCACTGCTCAGGTGTTATGGAGGCCCAGGATGCTTCGATAGCGGCCTTAAGCTCATCCAGAGTGTTGGGTCTTGCGTCTCTCAACTTTCTCTTCACAATATCCCACAGATTCTCTATGGGGTTCAGGTCAGGAGAGTTGGCAGGCCAATTGAGCACAGTAATACCATGGTCAGTAAACCATTTACCAGTGGTTTTGGCACTGTGAGCAGGTGCCAGGTCGTGTTGAAAAATGAACTCTTCATCTCCATAAAGCTTTTCTTATTGATGATTTTGGCATATAGCTCATGAAAACCCAAATTTCCTATCTCAAATAATTAGCATATTTCATCCGACCAATAAAAGAAAAGTGTTTTTAAAAAAAAAAAATCAACCTTCAAAATAATTATGTTCAGTTATGCACTCAATACTTGTACTCAATACTTGGGAATCCTTTTGCAGAAATGACTGCTTCAATGTGGCGTGGCATGGAGGCAATCAGCCTGTGGCACTGCTCAGGTGTTATGGAGGTCCAGGATGCTTCGATAGCGGCCTTAAGCTCATCCAGAGTGTTGGGTCTTGCGTCTCTCAACTTTCTCTTCAAAATATCCCACAGATTCTCTATGGGGTTCAGGTCAGGAGAGTTGGCAGGCCAATTGAGCACAGTAATACCATGGTCAGTAAACCATTTACCAGTGGTTTTGGCACTGTGAGCAGGTGCCAGGTCGTGCTGAAAAATGAAATCTTCATCTCCATAAAGCTTTTCAGCAGATGGAAGCATAAACCCACTTTTGAAGCAGAAACAGCGGCAGAAGCGACTGACCTGGGCTACAGAGAAGCAGCACTGGACTGTTGCTCAGTGGTCCAAAATACTTTTTTCGGATGAAAGCAACTTTTACATGTCATTCGGAAATCAAGGTGCCAGAGTCTGGAGGAAGACTGGGGAGAGGGAAATGCCAAAATGCCTGATGTCCAGTGTCAAGTACCCAAAGTCAGTGACGGTCTGGGGTGCCATGTCAGCTGCTGGTGTTGGTCCACTGTGTTTTATCAAGGGCAGGGTCAATGCAGCTAGCTATCAGGAGATTTTGGAGCACTTCATACTTCCATCTGCTGAAAAGCTTTATGGAGATGAAGATTTCATTTTTCAGCACGAACTGGCACCTGCTCACAGTGCCAAAACCACTGGTAAATGGTTTACTGACCATGGTATTACTGTGCTCAATTGGTCTGCCAACTCTCCTGACCTGAACCCCATACAGAATCTGTGGGATATTGTGAAGAGAAATTTGAGAGACGCAAGAGCCAACACTCTGGATGAGCTTAAGGCCGCTATCGAAGCATCCTGGGCCTCCATAACACCTGAGCAGTGCCACAGGCTGATTGCCTCCATGCCACGCCGCATTGAAGCAGTCATTTCTGCAAAAGTATTCCCGACCAAGTATTGAGTGCATAACTGAACATAATTATTTGAAGGTTGACTTTTTTGTTTTAAAAACACTTTTCTTTTATTGGTCGGATGAAATATGCTAATTTTTTGAGATAAGAAATTTGGGTTTTCATGAGCTATATGCCAAAATCATCAATAAGAAAAAGAATAAGAGGCTTGAACTACTTCGGTTGTGTATAATGAATATAAAATATATGAACGTTATCACAATATGCTCATTTTTTGAGAAGATCATGTATGTATATATATATATATATATATATATATATATATATATATATATATATATATATATATATATATATATATATATATATATATATATATATATATCTCGCAGGGCAGCACAGCAAGGAGTGAGCAAGCGGGGAGCCGACCTTTGTGGTGAGTCACTGCCTAGCTCTCAGCTCTCTGGTGGTTGGACTAGGCTACCTATAATTGAGCGGGGGTGAGGGGAAGGAACTTGCAAGGCTACCTATATTGGCAATCTACCTGCAGATTGACAATACTGACAATCTGTAGGCTAGCAATCTAATTGTAGTCTTTTTCCCCACCAATGTCTCCTACTTTTCCCCTCCCATAAGCCAAGTTAAAGTGTACCTGTAAGAAAAAAGTGCCCGGTGGTTACTTACCTCAGGGTAAGGAAGGCCTTTGTATCCTAAAGAGGTTTCCCCCTTCCTCCTCAGTAGATGGGATCCAGCGCTGGGAACCCCAAAGCTCTCCTAGTTAGTGTGTGTGCGCATGCGCTATGCTGCTCTCCATTCAGGCTCCGACAGCCAAGCCCAATCACGTCCAATCTACTGTGCAGGCACACTGGTTGTGCTTTTTAGGTGATAAAAGTGGTAGAATTAGTGAACAGGTTGAAAAGCCCTGCTCTTGACACACACACCACACACCTTCTCAGTAACTATATTTGTTTTCCTTGACTGCAGTGCTTGAGTTTAGGTCTTCTTTAAAGGGCAACTGATGTGAGAAGAATACGGTGGCTGCCATATTTGTTTCCTTAAACTATAACAATAATGTCAGAAACACCTGATCTGCATGTGTTTGTTCAGGGGCTGTGGTTAAAAGAATTAGAGGCAGAGGATCAGCATGATAGCCAGGTAACTGGCATTGCTTAAGGCTACTTGCACACCAAGATGTTGCGTTAGGTGCTACGTTAAGGTCGCATAACGTGCACCTAACGCAAGGCCTGGTGCGCTTCGATGTGGACGTCAGAGTGAGCCGCGTTGTGCAGCTCACTCTGGCGTCCGTGATGCCGTGATGCGTACTCTTGGACGCATGCGGCATCACGTGGTCCCGCCGGCCAATGGCCGCTCCAGGAAGTAAACATTGCACGTCACAACGTGCAGTGAATGTTAATTAGCCATGTGCCTGGCCGCTCTCCGCTCCTCCCCAACATGACTCAGCATGTGCAAACAGTCTAACGCGGCTTAAGCTGCTGTAATGCTATGGTATGCTGCACTTTCGGCAGAACGTGCAGCGTTACATGTAACGCAACGTGGGCAGTGTGAACAGCCCACTTGTGTTACATTGCTTTGCGTTGGGGGAGCGTTACAGGCTGCAATAACGTGCGCCTGTAACGTTCCTGTGTGTAAGCAGCCTAAAAGGAAATAAATATGGCAGCCTCCATATCCATCTCACTTCTATTCTCCTTTAACAGCTCACTTTTTTTACAGTAGTGGTCCTTTAAACTGTTGAAATTTGACAGTTGGAAAATGAAAGTTTAAAAAAGACAGAAAATGGCAGTTGAAAAACAGTTGAAATTTGGCAGTTGAAAAACGACAGTTGAAATTTGACAGTTCAAAAATTATAGTTGAATAATGGCAGTTGGAAAATGGCAGTTGGAAAATGACAGTTGGAAAATGGCAGTTGGAAAATGACAGTTGGAAAACGGCAGTTGGAAAATGACAGTTGAAATATGACAGTTGGAAAATGACAGTTGGAAAATGGCCTGTCAACTGTCATTTTCCAACTGCCATTTTCCAACTGTCATTTTCCAACTGACATTTTCCAACTGACATTTTTTAAACTTCCAACTGACATTTTCCAACTGTCATTTGTCAACTGCCAAATTTCAACTGTTGTTTTTAACTGTCATCTTCCAACTGCTAAATGTTAACTGTCATTTTTCAACTGCCATTTTCCAACTGCCATTTTCCAACTGCCATTTTCCAACTGCCCTTTTCCAACTGTCATTTTCCAACTGCCATTTTTCAACTGCCATTTTCCAACTGTCATTTTTAAACTGCCATTTTCCAACTGTCATTTTCCAACTGCCATTTCCCAACTGCCATTTTCCAACTGTCAAATTTCAACTGCCATTTTTTAACTGCCAATTTCCAACTATTGTTTTTAACTGTCATTTTCCAACTGTCCTTTTCCAACTGCCATTTTTCAACTATCATTTTTCAACTGCCATTTTCCAACTGTCAAATTTAGACTGTTTTTCAACTGTCATTTTCCAACTGTCATTTCCCAACTGCCATTTTCTAACTGTCAAATTTAAACTGTTTTTTAACTGTCATTTTCCAACTGCCATTTCCAGCTGTCATTTTTCAGCTGCCAAATTTCAACGGTTTTTAACACTTATTCTCCAACTGTCATTTTTCAACTGCCATTTTAATAAAACTGTAATTTTTCAACTGCCAAATTTCAACTGTTTTTTTTCAAGTGTCGTTTTCCAACTGCCAAATGTCAACTGTTGTTTTCAACTGTCATTTTACAACTGTCATTTTTCAACTATCCTTTTTCAACTGTTTCCTTCTTCCTTTCCTATTTTATTTATTTTGCAAACACAAGCCTTGAGGACGGTCCTCAATGTTAAATGTTGATTTGCTACCACATTTTATGTTTTGGGGCTAGATTTGTATCATGATTTGCACAATTTAAAACTGGCAATCTCTACAAAGTCCATAACCAGATGAAACAGTCACTGGTGTCAGATATGCATAACTGTGAGGAGGGAGTGGAAGAAAAAGCCTATGTTGGCTTTTTATCTTCCTATCTTGCTCCCAAGTCTAATGACCCATTTATTGGCTTCAACTTTCATAGTGGTTCTCTTTCCAGGCCAGCACGTTTAGCCACCTTTGAAACTTGTCCACACATTCTCTAGTGTTTGGTACTCATTTTCCTCCACGATGGTGACTCTCTTTTTCTTGGTTTACTTCAAATATATTTATTTATTATGCATTGTGGTGATTTATTGTTGCTGAGTTGTTTTTCAGATGAACATGCACTGCTTTTTCTTGATAAAGAGGTACTTTGCTGCTTTGAAACGCTGGATTATATTAATTGCAGCTTGAATTTACAGATCTTTCTGTAACAATTTTTTGGAGTGCCAACCACTTACATCTCTTTACAAAAATGTATGGCACGTGTGTTGCTCTGCATTGCAGTATTAATTGAAATGAGACAGTAGTGTGTTGGCACAAACATGCACGCAGCAGTTTATTGTCAGAACACACTGCTGCACAGCACATGAGAGTCAGACACATTACTGAAATAAGCTCAGCAATGCAGCAGTGCATCCTGACCTTCACGGTTGTTATCAAACTACCATTTTAAAGGACCACTATAGTGAAAAAGTAAGCAGTTAAAATCTTTCAGAACCAACATGTTTTGGACTAGTCTACCTCGTCATTGGGTATTCTCAGGTTTTTTTTTTTGTTTTTAAAAGAATTTCCTAAATGACAGTTGCTAACCCTAACTGCCAAAATAGTAAGATACCAGCCAGCCTCCCTACTCGCTTGCACACTATTTTGGCAGTTAGACTTAACAATGGCCATTTAGCAAATGCTTTTGAAAACAAAGGAAACCCTGAGACTCCATCGTGAGGAGATGGACTAGTCCAAAACCTGTTGGTCCTGGCAGATTTTAAAGTGGACCTAAACTCACAGCTTCCGCTCTGCTCTAAGGAGATAAGCAGCAGCATAATAACTTTAAAGAAAAAACATTTCTTTGTTACAACTGAAATCTTACAAAAACCCTGCAGTGTTTACTTTCTGGTGTCCTAGGAACACAAAAGGGTTAACCTCCTGTGTTTAAATATTAGCCCAAACTATGGCACAGAGTGGCACACCTGACAGCCCTAATTTACACTTGCTGTTTACTTGTTGATAAGGCCTAATTAGAAAGGCTAATCTCTCTAGACCTGGGCTTTGCACCTGTGGTACGCTTGCCACCGGTGGTACTTTGCTGTTGGTCAGATGGTACACATCAGGTTTGCCTGCCACTTTATTGCCCGCATGCCACTTGTCCTGGTCCTGTCCTGCCTCCACAAAGTTTGGCTCCCCTCCCTCGCTCCTCACTGTGCTACTCTGCGGCATACTTCAGACCTCAGATCAGTGGGGAAGAGACAGCCAGGCGACCGGGGCACAGTGATGGTGCAGATACAGAAAGTGACATCACTGCTCACTTCTTGTATTTGAAGTATATACGCCGTCACCGTGCACCGTTTGCCTGGCTGTCTCTTCACTGCGGCTGGCTTATCGATGATCTGAGGTGTGACTCACTGCCTAGCTCTCAGCTCTCTGGTGGTTGGACTAGGCTACCTATAATTAAGTGTGGGGGGGGGAGAACTTGCAAAGCTACCTATATTGGCATTCTACCTCCATTTTGCCAATACTGACAATCTGTAGGCTAGCAATCTAATTGTAGTCTTTTCCCCCACCAATGCCTCCTACTATTATCCCATATGCCCTTCTTAAAGTGTACCTGTAAGAAAAAAGGTGGTTACTTACCACAGGGTAGGGGAGGCCTTTGTATCATAAAGAGGTTTCCCCCTTCCTCCTCAGTAGAGGGGATCCAGCGCTGGGAGCCCCAAAGTTCTCCTCGTCTGTGTGTGCGCATGCGCTATGCTGCTCTCCGTTCAGGCTCCAGCAGAAGCAGCCAAGCCCGATCGCGTCCAATCTACTGTGCAGGCACACTGGTGGTACTTGAAACATTTCAGGTGATAAAAGTGGTACAATTAGTGAAAAGCCCTGCTCTAGTAGATTGTGACACAGAATACCTTCAAAATGAGAAAACTTTACAAAATATACATTACAAAACACACTGAATGGCTATGTTACAGTACAGATATAATTCTCCAACAGTGTTGCCAACCTTTCACGTTATTTTTTACTGACAAATACCTAAAAATTTACTGACAAAAGATTGTTTTTACTGACAAAATCCCCTACGCGCGATGAGCCAAAAAATGGGTGTGGTCACGCAACAGAATGTGGGCGTGGTCATGGGTGGGGCCAAATGTACATGATTTTTAGTAGTGCTGTAAAAGGTCTGCCGGGGAAGTTTGAGCTCTGCCATAATATTTCCCCCCCATCCTCCAAAATACATGTAATCTTACAGCTTTTCAGCAAAAATCCACGTAAAAATACAGATAATATGGCAGTGGTTTCCTAAAAATAGATGTAATCTGGCAGCAGCGATTCCCCCAAAATATACATAATCTGGCAGTAGTTACCCAAAATACACTTAATCTGACAGCAGTGGTTCCCCAAAAATAGGTAGCCCCAGGTGTATAGGTGTCCCCAGAATAGGTGGCCAGCGGTATAGATGTCCCCAGAACAGGTAGCCAGGGGTAGAGATGTCCCCAGAACAGGTAGCCAGAGGTATATGTGCCCAGTATGTGTAGGCAGGGGTATATGTCCCCAGTATATGTAGCCAGGGGTATATGTGCCCAGTATATGTAGCCAGGGGTATATGTGCCCAGTATATGTAGCCATGGGTATATGTGCCCAGTATATGTAGGCAGGGGTATATGTCCCTAGTATATGTAGCCAGAGGTATATGTGCCCAGTATATGTAGCCAGGTGTATATGTGCCCAGTATATGTAGCCAGGGGTATATGTGCCCAGTATATGTAACCAGGGGTATATGTCCCCAGTATATGTAGCCAGAGGTATAGATGACCCCAGTATATGTAGTCAGGGGTATATGTGCCCAGTATATGTAGTCAAGGGTATATATGTCAGTATATGTAGTCAAGGGTATATGTGCCCAGTATATGTAGCCAGAGGTATATGTGCCCAGTATATGTAGCCAGAGGTATATGTGCCCAGTATATGTAGGCAGGGGTATATGTCCCCAATATATGTAGTCAGAGGTATATGTGCCCAGTATATGTAGCCAGGTGTATATGTGCCCAGTATATGTAGTTAGGGGTATATTTGCCCAGTATATGTAGTCAGGGGTATATGTGCTCAGTATATGTAGTCAGGGGTATATGTGCCCAGTATATGTAGTCAGGGGTATATGTGCCCAGTATATGTAGTCAGGGGTATATGTGCCCAGCATATGTAGCCACTAGCCAGAGGTATATGTCCTCAGTATATGTAGCCAGGGGTATATGTGCCCAGTATATGTAGGCAGGGGTATATGTCCCCAGTATATGTAGGCAGGTGTATATGTGCCCAGTATATGTAGGCAGGGGTATATGTCCCCAGAATAGGTAGCCAGATGTGCCCCCAGTAGGAGGGGAGCAGCGCAGAGAAGAGGGAGAGCTGTGAGGACAGCGGGGAAGGGGGGCCATCTCCCCCCTCCTTCCCTCACCTTAGGGCTCTACCTCCCTCCCTCGCTCGCTCTCCCCTCCAGAACTAAGTGTTGTGCAGTGGCTGGCAGCGGGCGGAACTTACCTCCGTCTCGTTGCAGGCGCAGGATGGATTTGCCGCTAGTCTGGTCTGCTCCAGACCAGAGCAGCAGCACCAGAACTTCCGGCGCTTGGAGTGAGACGGAGGTAAGTTCCACCCACTGCCAAACGCCGCACAACACTTTGTTCTGGAGGGAAGAGCGAGTGAGGGAGGGAGAGCCCTAAGGTAAGGGAAGGGGGGAGACATCCGCCCTTCCCCACCGCTGATCCCACAGCTCTGCTTCTTCTCTGTGCTGCTTTCCTCCTGCTCACAGGGCTGCCGATTGGCCGCCCTTACGGACGCTGCTAAAATCCTTACGGAATTTACGGGCAGCTAAAATTGTAACAAAATTTATGGAATGGCCGTAAATTTACGGGCGGTTGGCAACACTGGTCTCTAATGACAAACTGATATTAGAAATTACTTTAATAAGGGTATACAAAGCAGTATTCGATCTTGGAAGTGAACATTGTCTTCAATAGGTTTGCAAACCTTTTTACATATTATCAAAGCGGCAACAATACTTTGGAATCTTATGGATCAAGAATGAACAAATTCAATCATAAATTAATTTGTCAAATACATATTTCTCAAGATGCCAAATGCATTTCCATGTCAATTTTTATGTACAATCGATAAAGGAAAACTTCAGTATTGGCGAAGGTGCATTTCATATGTTATAATAGAATATGTTTCAAGTACACATAATACATGGCGATGAAGTCACTGCTCTGTTACATGGAAGATGAATAAAATACATTCCACAAGTTTAATGTGCAAAGCTCCACATGATTATTTATCAGATAAAGGCCACCTCTGAAGAGAGCAATGTACCACAGGAATACAGTCTTTGCCTGTAAGACAGCTGTGTAAATTTAAATTAAGAATGAAATATATAAAAAAAATCCCATATACAACAATATCCTGTAGCAAAACTGATAAAATTAAGGGTTTCCCATTCTAAATGAAAAGTGCAACACTGCAGCTGCCACCTTTTTGTGCAGCCTATATTTGGGGTGTGTCTTTTTTACATTTGCCTGTTTTACTTGGGCAAAGATCTACAATTTCAGCTATCTGTAGCACCACCTGCAGGCAAAAACCTGGTAGTGCAGGCCACTGGATCATCATACAGAGTCTTTCAGCCATACACTATTCAATCCCTGAACAATTACTTTTAAGGTAGCCATACATCTAGATCAAGCATGGTCAAACTTGGCCCTCCAGTTGTTAAGGAACTACAAATCCCACAATGCATTTGCCTTTATGAGTCATTACTGTGGCTGTCAGACTCCTGCAATGCATTGTAAGACTTGTAGTTCCTCAATAGCTGGAGGGCCAAGTTTGCCCATGCCTGATTTAGATCAACAAAGTGATCAACTTTATTAAGAGATCGACTTCAGTATGGCTGATCGAAAGTCGATCGCCTAATGGCCCACACACTACAAGCGATATCCTATGCGATTCACCTTCACTAACTGATCTGACCGATGTTGTGTCTCCATGCTCTAAATGCAAAAATTGATACAGCGTCGATTGAATGACATGTGAACAGTAGCCAATTTCGTGTGATCGACAGATATCTTGCATCCTGCTCAATCGACTAAGCTGGTCGATTCGACATGATATCAGCCACTTTTCATCGATTGGGCATACTGGAACACACTCGATTGTCTAAAAGTGATCATACAGCCAAATCGCTAGATGTATGGCCACATTCAAGGCCCATTCACACTTGAGCATTTTGCCGGCGATTTCGGCAAAACGCTCAAACGCTAGCGCTTTTGAAAGCGCTAGTGTAATAAAAGTCTATGGGCCTTTCTTACTTGGGCGATTTGCACTAACCGCTGCAAATCGCCCAAAAACGTGAAACGTAAACCAGTAGGCTGCACCATTTTCAGGCGATTTCCCAGGTATCGCGTTTCAGTGCTATAGAAGCGCTAAACTCGATCGCTGAGAAATCGCTGCACTGTCCAGTGATCCGGAAAAATCACTCCCGCAAAACGCTGGCAAAAATCGCCTGCATTTTGCGTTTCTACGTGTGAATGGGCCCTTACTAGGCTGTTTCCACTAGAAGTGTAGCACAGTGAATTTTAGGCACATGAAGTTTCACCAAATATCCAGCAAGAGGGTCATACCAACATACAGGAGCTGCAGAAATGTACACTTGTTATAGTTTCTTTTGTTGTCAGGACAGCCAAAATAAACCTCTTTAAATGTGTCATTAGCTAAAACTGAGGGAAGTGTTAACAGACTGAATCTTAGCAATGGATTCTTCCAGAATGCCCCCTGTGTATTCCACCTGTTGGTTTGGTCTCCTCAGTGCAAAGACTGACTGTGGAAGAGGTAGGATCTCTGTCTATGTTCTTTGAAGCTAAAGTTAATTTATCTGTTGTAAAAAGTTATGATATATATCCATGATAGTTCTGTAGAATGTTAAGAGGTGTATGTGTGTTTTTTAGCAGCCTGTAGGTGCTGCAGTACGGAGCAGTGCTTTTCGACGCTGCTAGATTTGGGCGCAGCCGGCACCACAATAGGCTACAATAGGAATCACAACTCGGTGAGTAACGTCGGCGCCGCCAGAAGAGTGAGCCAATGTTGCTTAAAAAACAATAATTTGGCCTTCAGCAATCGCTGGAAGCCGAATTATATCATTCCCCCACTATCCATGATGGCCTGGAGAGGGAATAGTAATTAACACGGCCCCGACTGGAGCAGTGCTTTTCAGCGCTGCTAGATTTGGCCGCAGCCGGCGCCTCCATAGTCTTCAATAGGAATCATTCCTATTGAAGCGCTCAGTGAGTAACGTCGGCTCCGTCAGAAGACGGAGCCAAGGTTGCTTAAAAACATAATAATTCGGCCTCCAGCAATCGCTGGAAGCCGAATTATTTCATTCCCCCACTATCCATGTCGGCCTGGAGGGGGAATAGTAAATAACTACTAAATAATTACTAATAGTAATAGTAAAAATCGGCCCGGACTTGTGCAGAAGCAGGATCAGCTATATACCGCTGTATCCTGCGCCCAAGTCTACCGGCGCCGATTTCAAATGTACTCGCCCCGACTTGTGCAGAAGCAGGATCAGCCATATACCGCCTGTATCCTGCGCCCAAGTCTACCGGTGCCGATTTCAAATGTATGCCTGCAGTACATGCTAGGCTGAGTAGATGATGTAAGTTAGACAGCCATGTACTCTTCCTGAAATGGCTGCTGTGCTGTGTGTAAGACATGCAGTGTTTCACATTAACCTGCTGCAATGTCTCTGTAAAATGTTAGTGGCAGTGTTTCCCTGTTGTCTTACAGGTATGTTGCTGTTATGTTCATATTATTGTTCTCTGTGAAATCCACTATACGATCACGGTTTTATAATATTTTGTGTGTGCAAAGATTGACTGTGGAAGAGGTGGGCTGGTGGCCTGGCAGTATCCCAGACAGTGGCAGTGTTTCCCTGTTGTCTTAGGGCCCGTTTCCACTATTGTGTGGCGAAATTGCTGCGGGAAAATTTGCATGCGGATGCGAATTTCACAAGCGTGTGCATGCGAGTTTTCATGCGAATTCGCATGAAAATTTGCATGGATGATGATTTATGCGAATTTAACCATGACAATGCCGATGTGCTCTTCCATTGATTTCATGCGAATTTGCATGCGAATTCGCATACCAAAACAGCATGCGAATTTCCTATTAAATACTATGCTTGCGATTCGCATGCATTCCACTCGCAGGCGAATTCTGCGGCTCTTTTGTGCGTTTTTTTCACAGCTGAAAAAACGCACCTCAACAACGCTACAGTGGAAACAGGCCCAACCACTTGCATTACATGTGCAAATCCGCATGCGTTGGACGCATGCGGATTCGCGATAGTGGAAACGAGCCCTTACAGGCTCCAGCCAAGTGCACGCCACCTCAATAAAGCTTTAAAACACAGAAGGCCTGAGTGTCATCCCTTTGAGTCCACTTAGAGATTATGCCTGGAGGAGCTGGTGGCCGAGTGAATGCGAAAGCTGGAAGTGTCGCAGATGGTGTAAGAAAGAGAGAGTAACATAAGTATGCAAATTGCATGCAAATCTTTGGATATGAAATTCACATGCGAATGTGAAATAGCATAGCATACATATAGATGTGATTTTTACATGCGAATGAGCATTTAAAAGATTTTTTTTCTACAAAGAAGGAAGTACTGTTACTTTTGATCAGGTGTGTGAAAACCGCATCACACACACTTTTTCTGTATGTGGCGTCCAAATAATAGTAACATGGTTGTAAATTTTTTCCTTGGATGTGAATTTCACATTTAGTGGAAACAGGCCCATAGGAAATCATTACTGTGCAAATTGGTGTGCCGAAAAAAAGCCACACAAACTCTCGCCTAGTTGAAACTAAAATAATCAATACAAATGATAATTTTACCAGTTACTCAAGTCTGTAAAAAGATAACGCACACACACCAACTTCAATCAGATTTGCTGTCAGAAGTCAATCAAAGCCGACTGGTTCTGTGTAGTTTTGCAGTTCTAGATCAAGTACAAACCACTGATCTGCAAGGGAACCTAACCCCTACAAAAAAAAAAATGAGTTTCACTTACCTGGGGCTTTTACCAGCCCCCTGCAGCCATCCTGTTACCTCGACGTCACTCCTGGATCCTCTGGTCCCCCGCCGGCAGCTAGTTTCTTTTTGTCGACTCGGAGTCGGCGGGCAGCCACGCACAGAGCCGGGACAAGGTCCTCCAGCACCCAAGGCTGAGACACCAAAGTGCGCCCCTCCATCCCTCCCACCCCTGCTGTCACACACCGATTGCTATTAGGGTAAGATGTGCCCCAGGGCCCCAACCCCTCCCAACCCCCTAATCTCTTGTTATCTGGCTTGCAGTCACTGCCATGTATCCCCTTTTCTTATTTCTCTTTGCTTCAAACGCAATAGGGGAATGCTGGCTGAGTGAGTTGTGCGCCCTGAGGCTGGAGCCTCTCTCGCCTCTGCCTCGGCCTAGCCCTGGCCACGCGTATCATTACACGCAGTATCGCGGTAACAGGACTCTATAGCGGGTGTCTACATGTACAAAGATACGGGTTGACACCCGCTATAGCGTCCTGTTACCGTGGTAATGCATGTAAAGATACGCGTGGCGGCCCGCCGACTCCGAGTCGGCAAAAAGAAACTAGCTGCCGGCGGGGGACCAGATGATCCAGGAGTGACGTCGAGGGCACAGGATGGCTGCAGGGGGCTGGTAAAAGCCCCAGGTAAGTGAAACTCATTTTTTTTTCGTAGGGTTGGGTTCCACAGCTGAGATTTTTCCATTTATTTCAATTGCATTTCTCATCTATTTCAACATGAAAATGGATAAGAAATTGCAGAATGATTCAATAGGTTTGGTGGTTTCTCTGTAGGAATGTATACGATGCACTCCAGAGAGAGGAAGCAGGAAATACAGCTCACAGTAATGCACACTCTGTTAAGCTCAAAAACTGAGGGTAAGCGCTCTATACAGACATAATAAAAACCACTTTGCTCCCAACTGAAAATAAATCTGTCTGCAAATTTACTTCATAGGGACATTATGGCAAAATATTATTAATTTTATGGCTGTAATTACTAATCAGTGAGGGGTATGCTATAGTCTGACCCAGTCCGACCTAGTCCCGACCCAGATAGAACCTGTCACTTGCATACCTGATTATTAACTCTTTCAGGCAGAGAAAGAAAAAAAGGATCACAGCCTAGTTATTTGTGTGCTTGGCACTGTACATACACGTCTATCTCATCATGTCACCTCGGTTGTCCTTTACGCCAGGGGACCCCAACCTTTTCCGGCCCAGGGACAATGCGTGACCTAGTGGACAGTGCCATGCACAGCGGGTTACGGGGGGTGGGGAGGGGGGGCTGATCGGGGAGTTTAGTTGCCCCAGTATAGCTAGTATAGTGCCCCAGTTTAGCTAGTAAAGTGCCCAATATAGCTAGTATAGTGCCTAGTATAGTGCCCCAGTATGGCTAGTATAGTGCCCAGTATAGCTAGTATAGCCCCAGTATAGCTAGTATAGCCCCAGTATAGCTAGTATAGTCCCAGTATAGCTATTATAGTGCCCAGTATAGCTAGTATAGTACCCAGTATAGCTAGTATAGTCCCAGTATAGCTCGTATAGTGCCCAGTATGGCTAGTATAGTGCCCCAGTATAGCTAGTATAGTGCCCCAGTATAGCTAGTATAGTGCCCCAGTATAGCTAGTATAGTGCCCCAGTATAGCTAGTATAGTGCCCCAGTATGGCTAGTATAGTGCCCAGTATGGCTAGTATAGTGCCCCAGTATATAGCTAGTATAGTGCCCAGTATATACCAAACAAAAGTAGGGAATACTGCGCTCCAGTCAGCGCCAGTCCAGAGTCAGAGTTAACGGGATCGCAGCAATGGTTAGGGTCACTCTACCCATAAACAACTCTATATCACACTAAATCACCGCGCTCACTTGCCCTGTAAAAGAAATCAAAAGATGCACATAGTGCCCAGTACAGTCTAAACTGCCAACAATGACCACCTCGTGCCGCACTCCAGGGGGTAGTGCCACCACCAAATTTAAGGGAAAACGTTCAGCTCCCCCTTTGTGGATGCACTCACCAAAAGCGCGTCTTTCTCTATAGCATATCACATCCAACTTTGCATGTCAGTCCAGCCAGCCAAGGAGTAGAATCAGCATGTGGCATAAAACTTGTTTAACCTTTTCGGGACCGGCCACCTACCCCCCCTTAAGGACCAGGCATTTTTGGCGGGAAGGGGGTGCGCGCGTTTGGGGGGGGTCAGGCGGCCGGATCCCGTGTGTGGCTGCCGGGCATTGTGTCCCCCCTTGGTGGCCTGGGCCCCCCCTTCTGCCAGCAGCCTTCACTTACCTTCCAGGCTCCAGCGATGAGCCGCACGGGACCCTCTTCTCCGGCAGGCATCTCCGCTTCATCTGACGAGCAGTTCCGGGTCGCGGCTTGATGACGTCATCAAGCCGGGACCCGGCGCTGACGTCAGATGAAGCGGAGATGCCGGCCAGAGCGGAGGGGGGCGCCGATCGTCGCTGGAACGGCAGGGAGGTGAGTGGATCCTCTTCTTTCCCCCCCTGCCGCCGCAGCTGTCAAACAGATCACTACGATCCGACGGCGATCGTAGTGATCGTGTGATCAGCAGCCATACGCGATGGCTGCTGATCACTCGGGGGAGATGTCGGCTGTCATATGACAGCTTGATCTCCCCCTCCGGGTGCGCACGATCGCGTCGGGAGCGGAAATTTCGGGCCGGCGTAGATCCTACGCCGCATCAGGCTAGAACAGCCACAAGTGCGGCGTAGGATCTCATGCACATGGTCCCGAAAAGGTTAATAAAAATTTAAAATGCAGGCTTTACAGGCTACTTCGTTACCACTCCGTCCGCGGATACCGTAGAGCAGCACGAACACCTCTCCTGCCGTTACTTCCTTACTGACGTCAGCGCGCCTCCGACTCCGCCCGCGCGGAGGCGCGCTGACGTCAGTAAGGAAGTAACGGCAGGAGAGGTGTTCGTGCTGCTCTACGGTATCCGCGGACGGAGTGGTAACGAAGTAGCCTGTAAAGCCTGCATTTTAAATTTTTATTAAACAAGTTTTATGCCACATGCTGATTCTACTCCTTGGCTGGCTGGACTGACATGCAAAGTTGGATGTGATATGCTATAGAGAAAGACGCGCTTTTGGTGAGTGCATCCACAAAGGGGGAGCTGAAAGTTTTCCCTTAAATTTGGTGGTGGCACTACCCCCTGGAGTGCGGCACGAGGTGGTCATTGTTGGCAGTTTAGACTGTACTGGGCACTATGTGCATCTTTTGATTTCTTTTACAGGGCAAGTGAGCGCGGTGATTTAGTGTGATATAGTGCCCAGTATATAGCTAGTATAGTGCCCAGTATATAGCTAGCATAGTGCCCAGTATATAGTTTGTATAGTACCCAGTATATAGCTCGTATAGTGCCCAGTATATAGCTCGTATAGTGCCCAGTATATAGCTCGTATAGTGCCCAGTATATAGCTAGTGTAGTGCCCAGTATATAGCTAGTATAGTGCCCAGTATAGGTAGGTAGTGCCCCCCGCGGCCGCTGCTCCTGTTACCTTATGAGCGGGCGGCCGCTTCCTTTCTTATATTCCCTCAGCCGTTCTCCTCTTATTAGCATCCGGTATTACAGCATCGCGTATTGCGACTGCTGTAAGGAAGGGAAGGAAGCGCGGCAGCGGTTCCCATTGTAACGGCCGCCGGGGGGGAGGGGCGAGAGGCCAGACACGCCGCGCCCCGGTAGAAAACTGCCAACGGACCGGCAGTGAGCTACGGCCCGGTGATTGGGGACCCCTGCTTTACGCAGCAGAAAGCTGTATAAAATATGCTGTGTTTTGTATAGGTCAGAGATCACAGTTGGTAAAACGTTAGGAAACTATCCAAGCACTTAAAGCAAACTTGAACTGAAAATGAACTTAAACTGAACCTGCATCAAGTAAAATTATTTAAAATTGCCACATGATATACATACTTACCTTGCCATCAGTTCCTCTCAGAAGCTCACCATTTTCTTCACCGATTATTCCAGTTCTGACAAGATTTTATCAGAACTGAAATATATCAGTTTCTGTCAGTTATATATCAATTGCTGTCAGTTATAACTGAAAGAACAACAAATGAGCAAGGTGATGTCCATATTTCCCTATGTCTCAAGTGGGTGATATTAGAGTTTATTAGTGTGCTGACCAAGAAGATGTTATGGGGTAATGGTCATTTTCAAAATGGAGGACCAATAATTCCATTGATCACAGTGGATGCAGGAGAGGAGAAAGAGATTGATAAGTAGACTACACGGGAGGTAAGTATGACGTGTATGTTTATTTTAACTTTTCATTTTCAGTTCAAGTTTGCTTTAAGTGATAATTATATGAGTAGTAGCAGTGGCTTATAGAACTTTTCTAATGTCTCACAGTATGTAAACTCTCATACTACACGGAGGTGATAAAATTGATCCCTGATTGGCCAATGAAAATTGTGCGTGTGTGTGTGTGTGTGTGTGTGTATACACCTAAAGCCTGGAGCACATTTTTAATTATGATTATCCAATCACTTATCAGTTGCATCACCTCTATGTAGTTTACCTACACAATCAAGGTCATAGTTGTCAAAATCTATTGGCTCCATACTACACGGAGGTGGTAATATTGACCAATTTTAATTTTCACTGCCAATCACTGACCAATTTTCCCACCTCCATGTAGTATACGGGTCAACAGATATAGAAAACTATGAGCAGATTGTGTAACTAAACCCTGAGGCTAGATTCACAGTGGGACGTTGCGTTTTGATGCCACGTTAAAGTCGCACCGCAAGCTTACAACTCAACGCGCCCAAAAAGTGGCAACGCAGCGTTACCGTCGCATACAGCAGATACAGTAAAAAATACAGGCAATGAAAAGTATGCTTCCAAGTCATTACTGAGCATGTGCAAACAGTCCAACGCAGCTAATAACGTGTATAACGCACTGCATGCAGTACTTTTATTTAACGTGCAGCGTTAGACACCAACGCAACGTGTGCACTGTGAACAGGGCATTGATTTTTCATTGCAGTGAGTTATTCTGCGTTAAATGCTGTTTTAACGCGCCACTTTAACGTCCCACTGTGAACTTAGACTCATACTACATAGAGGTGGTAAAATTGCAATACAATTTTCTGGCAGATTTCCCTGCCAGATGGATTATTTCCAACATGTCCGATCATTTTTAAAGTTATTTTCCGAATGTTTTTTAATTCATATTTTTTTTTTTTAGCGATTTTCATTCAGTTCTATGAAAAAAGATCAAAAAAGATTAAAAAAAAAAAACAGACGGAAATTAGAAAAATCGATCGAAATTCAGATCGGACATGTTGGAAATGATCTGGCAGGTAAATCTGCCAGAAAATTGTATGGTGTGTACCTAGCATGATACACTGTGGGATCTTCAGATGATAGCTCCTGAGCAAAGCTAACCACATGCAGACAGGAGGCCAATCCTGCTAATGATCTATACTCAACTGAAATGTCATTTGTAGGGTGATCAGTGCGCTACACACTGTTATGGATTTTGATTGGATTTATGTAGGAATCTCTGCAGACTCAATTACCCTGCCCACTATGCAGATTTTATACCTTGCAGTACTAAACCATCAATTCTGTGCCCAATGCCATTGAGCTTTTCTGATGCTCTCTCCCACTCATATCTCCAAAAGATTTTGCCTTTAGGATAATTAAACAATTTCTAACCTCAGGCACCAATTTCTGAGTGTGGGGTTCTTGGAAAGCACAAGTTTCTCATCATATCCTATGTGTGCCTCAGGGATACCTTGGAGAAGTTCAAGGGGTGACTCTTGTTAAAACTGATTTAATAGCTTGTTTTGAATTCTACCAAGCAATAAAATTTATATGCTGTATTTTGAGTTTTCAAAGTTTATTCGTTAAATATTTATACACAGTTAAGATATAAAATGTAGCTGTATAAAGGGGTATTTAAAGCCATAAAACGACTTTCCATTTAATACCTATGGTAGTAAATTTGCATTAATCAGCAATACACAGATTCATACATATTCCATAGCTGCACTTTTTGCAAGAAATATCTCAAAAGTATCTGTCTGGCTTCCATCTGGTATTCAGCAGCATCTCATTGGCAGGAGAATTAAAGAGGCACTGTAGTGACACAAAATAGATTGCAGTAAATTATTCAGGATACCCACTTTTAGGCTGCTTACACACAGGGACGTTACAGGTGCACGTTAGTGCGCCTGTAACGCTCCCCCAACGCACAGCAATGTAACACAAGTGGGCTGTTCACACAGCCCACGTTGCGTTACATGTAACGCTGCACATTCTCCCGAAAGTGCAGCATGCTACGGCGTTAGAGCGGCTATAGCCGCGTTACACTGTTTGCACATGCTCAGTGGGGGGCAGAGAGGAGCCGGGGAGAGCCAGCTACAGTAGCCGCGCACATGGCTACTTAATATTCACTGCACTGGCGGCAGCTGATTGGCCGGCGGGACCACGTGATGCGGAGTGTCTCGCTCCGCATCACGTGGTCCCGCCGGCCAATCAGCGCCACTCTGGGAGACCTTATAGGGATAGAGCCGCCTAACGCGGCTCACTCTACCGTCCTATCTTGCAGCACCATACGTTGTGTTAGGTGCGCGTTATGCGACCTTAACGTGGCACCTAACGCAACGTCTTGGTATGCAAGTAGCCTTAAGGTAATTCTCCTGGTTTCAGCACCAGAAACACTTCCTATATCTATATATTGCTGTATATTAATAAGTAGCCCCACCCTCACAGTGATGCTTATGCTGCGTACACACTGGCGACTACGGTCGTTTGAAACAGCTAATTAACGATCGTTCCGCCGACAATCGGGGAAAGAACTTTACCAAACGATCATTAACACGAACGACAAAAGAACGACATCGGGAAGATGGAAATTTCCAACCTGACGGATCGTATCTACCGACAATCGTTACAAAACTATAGTGTGTACAGACATCGGCCGAGAACTATCGTTACAAGGGCCAATGCGCCTGCGTTGAATTCTGCCCAGCTTCAGTACTTCCTTTGTAGAGCAGAGGTAAAGATTGTTACATTGCTCATTTCAATTAAACTTTGTTTTCAAGTTAACAATCATATATTTGTATCTATTGTAACTCCATGTCAGTGTTTTTTTTATTTTATTTTATATAAATATGTACGCAACATATCCTTCTGATTGTTCTTTTCTGCGAGAATGATCGTTAAAATGTGTATGATGATCGCTGCATCCCATCGTTGCATTCCAATCTTTCCAATATCGTTCGTCTGGTAACTATCGTTCCTTGCAAACGATAGTTATCGCAAGTGTGTACGTAGCATTAGTCTAAGCTGCCTGTGTGGAATTGTTCCAGAACTTTCTGGGCAACCAGTTTTATTTTCTACTAGCTTCAGAACAATCCGTAAACAAATTCTACAGCAATGTGCCTGACAGGACTCAAGATATTGCCACCTATAAAGTACATAAATAATGTAAATCGGCATGAGGAAAGATTTTACAGTGGGCAAACTCTGACTAAATAAATGAATAATGAAGAAAAAATTATAATACATTATTTGCACTACAGTTCCTCTTTAAAGTTTCTTTCTCTGAGCAAAGCAGATCACCTGGTCTAGACAAGGATTGGCTCCGTACAGCTGTAATGCTGAAGTGCTGGCCACAAAGAGTTAACATCTCTTAGCAGCACAGAAGAGATAAATGGGCTAATTTCTGAAATACTGACTGGTGTTCCCACCCAACTCCTTCATGGCTACCTCCTGTGAGTCATAATGGGATTCAGTATAACATTCAGCCAGGAAATACGTTTGGCAAACCCAGCAAGCCAGATAGTAAAAAAAAATAATAATAAAAAAAACTTTTATGTGAAAAAAACTTTGTGCATTGCAAATCCTGATATATTGCAATCTATATGCATTCAAACTAGGTCTTTAAAATTATGTGAGTCCAATCAAAGGGTACTTAGTAAAACTAGTCACTGTAATAATATCAAACAATATATGAAAAGAGAACAAAGCTGCTGATTTGCCATGTTCTGATTTGCTGCAGCTTCCCACATAAATATGCGGAGTGAGGCAGGATTCACACTCGCCAAAGTCTGCACACATTTTTCCGTATAGTGAAAGTCAATGGATGGTTCACATTATGCGAATTTCCCTTCATGTTGTATGCACAGAAAAATATTTGGACAACCGCTAACACCAATTTGGACACCATGGGTCTTCTTTGTATTTATTGACATAGTGCTGCTGTGGAAAACATGAGCGTGTTTTCACAGACCAATGCACATGGTGTCCAGAACATTGAGTGAAAAAATGTGCATGGTTTCCACACATACAAGTGTGATCTTGGCGTAAAACAAAAAGCACATGTACCATATTTTTTCTGACAGTGACTGGACGCAGAGGTCTGCGATATGACGCAAAAAAAAAAAAAAAACTACAATAGCACTTATGATCTTGTGGGTGGTGCATAGTGTTGGGCGAACATCTAGATGTTCGGGTTCGGGCCGAACAGGCCGAACATGGCCGCGATGTTCGGGTGTTCGACCCGAACTCCGAACATAATGGAAGTCAATGGGGACCCGAACTTTTGTGGTTTGTAAAGCCTCCTTACATGCTACATACCCCAAATTTACAGGGTATGTGCACCTTGGGAGTGGGTACAAGAGGAAAAAAAAATTAGCAAAAAGAGCTTATAGTTTTTGAGAAAATCGATTTTAAAGTTTCAAAGGGAAAACTGTCTTTTAAATGCGGGAAATGTCTGTTTTCTTTGCACAGGTAACATGTTTTTTGTCGGCATGCAGTCATAAATGTAATACATATAAGAGGTTCCAGGAAAAGGGACCGGTAACGCTAACCCAGCAGCAGCACACGTGATGGAACAGGAGGAGGGTGGCGCAGGAGGAGAAGAAGGCCACGCTTTGTGAGACACAACAACCCCGGCCTTGCATGAGGGCAAGAAGCGTGCGGATAGCAGGCTTTGTACCGCTATGCAGTCATAAATGTAATAAAGATAAGTGGTTCAATAAACAGGGACCACGCGGCAACGCTAACCCAGCAGCAGCAGACGTGATGGAACAGGAGCAGGCGCAGGAGGAGAAGGCCACGCTTTGTGAGACACAACAACCCAGGCCTTGCATGAGGGCAAGAAGCGTGCGGATAGCATGCTTTGTACCGCCATGCAGTCATAAATGTAATAAAGATAAGTGGTTCAATAAACAGGGACCACGCGGCAACGCTAACCCAGCAGCAGCAGACGTGATGGAACAGGAGCAGGCGCAGGAGGAGAAGGCCACGCTTTGTGAGACACAACAACCCAGGCCTTGCATGTGGACAAAAAGCGTGCGGATATAGCAGCAATGCTTTTTGCCGCAATGCAGTCATAAATGTAATACAGATGAGAGGTTCAATAAACAGGGCCCGGAAACGCAACACCATCCCAGATGTTCATTGGTCATGTTACTTGGTTGGGGTCCTGGAGTGTTGCGTAGTCATTTCCAATCCAGGATTGATTCATTTTAATTTGAGTCAGACGGTCTGCATTTTCTGTAGAGAGGCGGATACGCCGATCTGTGACGATGCCTCCGGCAGCACTGAAACAGCGTTCCGACATAACGCTGGCTGCCGGGCAAGCCAGCACCTCTATTGCGTACATTGCCAGTTCGTGCCAGCTGTCTAGCTTCGATACCCAATAGTTGAAGGGTGCAGATGGATGGTTCGACACAGCTACGCCATCTGACATGTAGTCCTTGACCATCTTCTCCAGGCGATCGGTGTTGGAGGTGGATCTGCACGCTTGCTGTTCAGTGGGCTGCGGCTGCATGGGTGTCAGAACATTTTCCCACTCCAAGGACACTGCCGATACCATTCCCTTTTGGGTACTAGCTGCGGCTTGCGTTGTTTGCTGCCCTCCTGGTCGTCCTGGGTTTGCGGAAGTCAGTCTGTCTGCGTACAACTGGCTAGAGGAGGGGGAGGATGTCAATCTCCTCTCTAAAGTCTCCACAAGGGCCTGCTGGTATTCTTCCATTTTGACCTGTCTGACTCTTTCTTCAAGCAGTTTTGGAACATTGTGTTTGTACCGTGGATCCAGAAGGGTATAAACCCAGTAATTGGTGTTGTCCAGAATGCGCACAATGCGTGGGTCACGTTCAATGCAGTCTAGCATGAATTGAGCCATGTGTGCCAGAGTCCTACCAGAATCCTCATCATCCTCTTGTGAGCGTTGTGATAGTTGTTGTGATGCATCATAGTCGTCACCTTCCTCCTGGTCTGCTTCTGCTGACCATTCGCGTTGAATTGTGGAAGTCCAACGTGCACCGCTCTGGCCCTCGTCAGTGGTGGCATGAAATTCCTGCTCCAACTCCAGCTGTTCCTCCTCCTCTTCTTCGTCATAGCTGCTGGGGCCAGCGTTCCCTGAGGCGGATGGCCTGATGTTGGTACCATCACGCTGATCGTTTTCTCCTTCAGATTCCCCCAGTTGCATCATGACAGCTGTTTCCTTGATTTTTAACATCGACCTCTTCAGTAAACACAGCAGTGGTATGGTAATGCTGACTGAAGAGTTGTCACTGCTCACAAGCAACGTGGATTGCTCAAAATTTTGGAGGACTTGGCAGAGGTCCAACATGTTGGCCCAATCGGATCCACAGAAGCTTGGCAGCTGGCCGGATGCGCCTCGGTACTGCGCCGTCATGTACTGGACCACTGCACTCTTCTGCTCGCAAAAGCGGGCTAGCATGTGCAGCGTAGAATTCCAG
This sequence comes from Hyperolius riggenbachi, assembly GCF_040937935.1. NCBI lineage: Eukaryota > Metazoa > Chordata > Amphibia > Anura > Hyperoliidae > Hyperolius > Hyperolius riggenbachi. Next base: position 178,499,401 of record NC_090654.1, read on the forward strand.
CGCGTAGGGACATCACACAGCAAGCGATGGTGGGGGAGATTGAAGCGCTCCTGCATCTTGGCGAGTGCCCCCGAAGCAGTACTGGAATTTCTACAATGTTTGGACACTCGACGCACCTTCAACAGCAGATCGGGCACGCCTGGGTATGTCCTCAGGAACCGCTGAACTACTAGGTTCATCACGTGCGCCAGGCAAGGGATGTGTGTCAGCTTAGCCAACCTTAAAGCGCGAATGAGATTACTCCCATTATCACACACAACCATGCCCGGTTTCAGGTCCAGCGGTGCCAGCCACAAATCCGTCTGTTCCTTTATTCCCCTCCAAATTTCCTCCCCTGTGTGCTGCTTATCCCCAAGGCAGATTAGCTTCAGCAACGCTTGCTGACGCATGCCAACAGCTGTGCTGCACTGCTTCCACGATCCTACTGCTGCTGGGTTAGCGTTTCCGGATGAGGTACAGCTTTGAGATGCGTTGGAGGAGAAGGAGTCAGAGAGGTAGGTGCTGCTGTTATCCAGTGGGAGGGACGGCGGTGCAGCTGTTTGTGGCGTGGGCAACACCCGTGCCGTAGCAGGTGAGGAATCGCTGCCAGGCTCCACAAGGTTCACCCAGTGCGCGGTAAGGGAGATGTATCGACCCTGGCCGAACGCACTCGTCCAGGTGTCAGTGGTGAGGTGAACCTTGCAGGCAACGGCATTCTTCAAGCTTCGGGTTATTTTGCTGACCACGTGCTCATGCAACTCAGGCACTGCAGAGCGTGCAAAGTGGTAGCGGCTGGGAACCACGTAACGTGGGATGGCCACTGACATCATGCCCTTGAAGCTGTTTGTCTCCACCAATCGATATGGCAGCATTTCGCAGGCCAGAAGCTTGGCTATGCTGGCTGTTACTGCCACGGCCCGGGGGTCATTTGCTGGCAATTTCCTCTTGCGCTCAAACATCTCCGACACAGACAACTGAACCGTAGCGCTGCACACGGAAGGGCTGTTGGTTGTTGTGTTTGATGAACACTGGGAGACCTCAAGAGCACTACTCCGGAAAGTGACAGTGTCAGCGTCGTCTGATGTTTGTGAATGTTGTGAACCACGCAATGGCTGGGCTACTGCTGCTGCTGAGGCGGGTCTGGTGAACCCAAGGGAGGCAGTGTTGTTTCTGGTACCCTGTCCTGACGCGTTTGCCCAAAGAGTGGGATGTTTGGATAGCATGTGACGGCTCATGCTGGTGGTGGAGAGGTTGTTAATATTTTTCCCCCTGCTCAGGCGGGTCTTGCACACCTTGCAAATCGCCATGGTAACATCCTCAGTGCAGTCTTCAAAGAAAGCCCAGACTTTGGAGCACCTGCCTCCTTGCTGGCGATTTCTGTTTGCTCCTCTTTTGCCTCTCACTTGAACTTCCACGCTTGTGGTGCCTGAAATTGCGCGCCGCCTACCTTGTGGCACAAGGCGAACTCGTGCAGCAGTGTGTTCTTCAACAGACTCATCTGTGCTGCTGCTACGACGGCGATGTTCTCGTTCACAAACAAAATCTGGGTCTCTGTCCACATTGTCCATACCCTCCTCTTCCATCTCCTCAAACTCGTCATATGTCATTGTGGGCCACCGCCGTGGAGTAGAGCTCCCCACAACAACCTCTGCGCAGCACACTCCAACGTCGTCTTCCAGATCTTGTCGGCCGACCTCCTGCAATTGCAACCCCTCCTGCCCAAATTGCTCTGGGATTTGGGTTTCCGAGTCCTCTTCGGACTCGCCTTGTATTTCAGTGCGCGGTGCATTTCCCACAGTTAACGGTTGTGAATCCAGGCACAACATTTCTGGCTGTTCCTCCATTGACCTTTGAAAGGTGGAAGTTTGTTGGGCTGGGAATAGCTCCTGCGAATACCCCATTGTGTCCTGAGGTAATTCATCGGACTGGTTATCTGGCAGTTGTGTGCGTGGTGTCGCTGCCGGTTGTGTCAGCTTTGTGCCCACTGGCTCCTTGTAACTGGCTGAGGACTCGGACCTCGTGCGTGATGTGCTGGTGCTGCTTAACCCACTGCTGGACGCTTGAGAGGTCATCCAAGTAATTATCTGGTCCTGTTCTTTTGGATTTGTGAGGGTTGTTGTCCTGGACAACATGGGCGGTATTGAGTGGGTTTTCTTGGGTGCTCCCCTGTGGCCTGTACGTGAACCGTCAGGGGAAACACCTCTTCCCTTGCCCCTCCCTCTTTCACCGGATTTCTTCCTCATTTCACTTATCCTTACAGTACACGCTGACTGGCAGCAGTACAGTGGCAGTACAGAAATGCTATACAGTACCACTATTCCCAGCAGCGACACAGAGCACAATGCTATACAGTGACGGGTGAGCGGTGTACCACTATTCCCAGCAGCGACACAGAGCACAATGCTATACAGTGACGGGTGAGCGGTGTACCACTATTCCCAGCAGCGACACAGAGCACAATGCTATACAGTGACGGGTGAGCGGTGTACCACTATTCCCAGCAGCGACACAGAGCACAATGCTATACAGTGGCGAACGAGCGGTGTACCACTATTCCCAGCAGACACAGAACAGTACACAGAATGCTATATAGTGTGGCTGAACGAGCGGTGTACCACTATTCCCAGCAGACACAGAACAGTACACAGAATGCTATATAGTGTGGCTGAACGAGCGGTGTACTACTGTTCCCAGCAGACACAGAACAGTACACAGAATGCTATATAGTGTGGCTGAACGAGCGGTGTACTACTGTTCCCAGCAGACACAGAACAGTACACAGAATGCTATATAGTGTGGCTGAACGAGCGGTGTACTACTGTTCCCAGCAGACACAGAACAGTACACAGAATGCTATATAGTGTGGCTGAACGAGCGGTGTACTACTGTTCCCAGCAGACACAGAACAGTACACAGAATGCTATATAGTGTGGCTGAACGAGCGGTGTACTACTGTTCCCAGCAGACACAGAACAGTACACAGAATGCTATATAGTGTGGCTGAACGAGCGGTGTACTACTGTTCCCAGCAGACACAGAACAGTACACAGAATGCTATATAGTGTGGCTGAACGAGCGGTGTACCACTGTTCCCAGCAGACACAGAACAGTACACAGAATGCTATATAGTGTGGCTGAACGAGCGGTGTACTACTGTTCCCAGCAGACACAGAACAGTACACAGAATGCTATATAGTGTGGCTGAACAAGCGGTGTACTACTGTTCCCAGCAGACACAGAACAGTACACAGAATGCTATATAGTGTGGCTGAACGAGCGGTGTACTACTGTTCCCAGCAGACACAGAACAGTACACAGAATGCTATATAGTGTGGCTGAACGAGCGGTGTACCACTGTTCCCAGCAGACACAGAACAGTACACAGAATGCTATATAGTGTGGCTGAACGAGCGGTGTACTACTGTTCCCAGCAGTGACACACAATGACTGGGGGGGACCCTGGCTAGCGTGGCTGGAGCGCGAACTACCCTGCCTGCCTACCCAAAGCTAAACCCACAGACAAATGGCGGAGATATGACGTGGTTCGGGTATTTATTTACCCGAACCACGTGACAGTTCGGCCAATCAGAGCGCGTTCGGGTCCGAACCACGTGACCCGTTCGGCCAATCACAGCGCTAGCCAAACGTTCGGGGAACGTTCGGCCATGCGCTCTTAGTTCGGCCATATGGCCGAACGGTTTGGCCGAGCACCGTCAGGTGTTCGGCCGAACTCGAACATCACCCGAACAGGGTGATGTTCTGCAGAACCCGAACAGTGGCGAACACTGTTCGCCCAACACTAGTGGTGCATTCTGTACACGGAGTCACTAGTAGTGTGGGCCCATCTGACTGTGACGTGCACCTCAATATACACTAGACAGTGACCGGACGCAGAGGTCTGAGATATGACACAATCAAAATAGAACTAGAATAGCACTTATGATGTTGTGGTGTATTCTGTACATGGATTAACTAGGAGTGTGCGCCCGTGTGTGACGTGCAGCTCAATAGACACTGCACACTGGATGCACTGGGTGGTTCTCAGTCAGGACACTGTACAAATACAACCTAGGCCCATTGGAGCTCAGTCAGGAGTCAGAAGTCTGTATAAATACAACCTATGTGTATATATAGCAATCCTGAGAAGGGCTTAGGTTCCTCTGCTCGCTGTGAATTCCTATTGGGGTGATGTGAAGGGGAGGAACAGGCAGAAGGCAATACGGATCCCCCTCCGTTTCTGTGTGCAAGAATAGCCTGTGTAGAGGGAAATCTGTTTTTGCATTGCCCTTCACTACCCCTCCGTGAATCCGAGAGCGATCAGGGTCTGTGAAAACCATGCAAATCTGGACCCTGCATTCAGTTTTTTAGCACGGATACCCCAGATCGCCCGTGGATCCGTTTTTAAACAGGGTGAAGACGGCTGCTATTTTTAACATTATTAGTGGCACCGGTTTTGATCTGGGCCCCAAAACGGAGCCATGGATACATTTTTAAAACAAGTGTGAACCGGCCCTAACGCTTTCCCTATCTCCAGCAGCTCTCTCCCTGCTTTCACTAACTCTGCAGCAAAGTTTAGCTCAATGATGGATGTATAGGGGGCGGATTGAATCCACCATGTATTCGCCTGAGAAGGCGAATGCGAATACTCGTTCTTTGCGGCGAAATATTCGCCTGGCGAATACTTCGGCCCATCTCTATTTAAGAGTTTGTTTTTGGGAGTGACATTGAATTTACCCCACCCATGGTTTAAGGCTGATATATTTTATTTATTCCAATGGTACTGATATGCAAATGTGCCCACTGTTTGTAACACATAATTAACATAATTTGATTAATTAAGCTAAGTTTCTGCAGCTCTCGTGATACGAACACAGGCAAAGTAATTAAAAAATGAAACATTGATAATATTAAGACATAGTACATGTGAAGCCCTTGGCAAATATATCCTCTGCAGCATCTAAGAAGAGGAAACGATTCTCATTAACAGAAATTAAAGCAAAAGGAATAAAAAGACAATATGCTATTTGATGCTCACTGGAGATGATATATATGTATATATAATATATAGCAACTGTCCATAACAACCAATCAAATTCTGGGTTTCATTTTCCATTTTTAACATGATGAATAAACATTTATTCTGAACATTGCTTACTGTTATAGGCATCAGCTCTTCCTTGCTGGTTTACCTACTTATTATAACTATTACCATATCACAGCACACAAATCACTCTTGTCCTCCAAGCTCAATGCTTTAGGGTAACATTTTATTTAGCAATCTTATTCAACCCACAGATAATCTAATAAACCTTCTCCTGTCATCTCCAACTAAGAAAGACTCACAAATCTGTTCCTCTCAAGCTGGGTACACATGTTACTTTTTTTGTGCGATTTAGCCACCCAATCGTTTTTTTGGCACGATTTCACACTCGATTTCACGCTCGATTCTCTTATCTTCATTCGTTTTTCTTATCTTTTTCCATTCCCCGCTATGAGAAATCGAGCGCGGAAACGATCGGGAGCAGTATCGGACATGACAGATTTTATCTATGGGATCCATCTATCGCACGAGAAAACGTAACGTGTGTACCCAGCATAGGGCCTGGGACCCACTACAAAGCGCAAAGCGTTACTGCAATCGCTAGCAATTTGTAGTTGCACTTTGCAATTGATTTTGGGACCGATTTCCCTGCTCCTATATAATACATTACAATGGAAACACTCCCAAAATGCTGCATGTCCTGCGATTGTGATTTGCCTAATCGCAATCGATCTAGTGGAATCTATCCCATCCATTTACATTGGCAGAGTGTTTAGGGAAATCACCAGTTATTAAAACTGCTCCCTAAACGCTCAAAAAAAAATGCTCTAGTGGGTTCCAGCGCAAAGGGCATATTTCCACTGCATCAGAGTTCGCATACACAAATTAAATTTGATTTGGAAAACGCATGTTTGCCAGTGTTTTTAATGCAAGTTTGTGCATCCCCTTTTTTTTTCTTTTTCTCCATCGCAACATGACATTGTGACCACACAGCAAACAGGAAGAAGCATGTTAGATGGGAAAACAAATGCAACAATTTGCATTAAAAAAAAGGCCTGGAACCCACTACAAAACGCAATCCCTAATCGCAATCGCTAGCGTTTTCTGTGAGCGGTTTGTTCGCAATTTCATCAGCATTTTCTGGCGTTTTGGTGAGTGTTTTGCAAAAAGTGCATAGCGTTTTGTGAGCGATAGCGATTAGCAATATTATTGGTTAATTGAAATGTATTTATTTTTTAACCAAATTTAGCTTATGGATTTTTTTTGAGCTTTTTAAAGGGGACTACACACCTGTATGAGTGGCAGCATCACATACTTCAAACAATAAATTAATAATGATTATAATACGAATAAGTACTCACACAGAAACAATAGTGGTAGTTTACTCAACTTTTATTTATTTATTTTTTTGCTTTTTTAATGTTTGCCACCTTTTTCTTTTATTCTTTTGAGAAAAACAACCTCAAATACAACTTTGTATCTGAAGTACACATAACCCACAGTATTTTTGGAGTGATGTATTCTGTGTACAGAGCTTGCAGCTCTGTAGCACTTCCGACCATCCAGCAGACGCCACCAGGAAGTAAGAGACTGGGTAGCGTTTCAGACAAGCAAAACGCTAATTAAATCGCTCTGTCTAGCTTTTGACCAGCAATTATGCCAGCTTTTATATACCGTACTTTTCAAAAAATGGGGAGAAAAAGTCCCTGCGTCTTATACGGCAAAGGCAGGGAATCCCCAACTTACAAACGCCCGCCGATACGAACCGCGATCCGCCGTCGTGGATTCCCTGCCTGTGGTGCTGCTGTGGCTGTCTCCTTCCTCCCCGCTTGCCTCTACCTGCTCCTCGGGTCCCCCCTGCGTATCCTCTTGTCCCCCCTGTGTGAGAAGCGGCAGCGCTTACCTCCTCCATCTTGCCCGCGGCGATTGAAGACAT